>NW_005843219.1:230111-234241 GCF_000455745.1 Alligator sinensis
CTATATTAGTGGCTCATCTTGAAAAGTAGCATTGGGAATGGCTTTTATAATAGTTATAGTAGTGCAATGAGAGATTGGTGAAGCCAGGGTTCAAATCCCCCATGACCAAGGAAGGCCTAGAATCCAGGAACTCAAGCTCCCTGGATGAGTGTCACAGCCTCTCCTCTACGGGGTCAAAAACAGACAAGTGTCTGAAGTTGTTATGCATCCACAACGGGTGTGCACATAGGCCTGAGCTTCTCTTGCACCTGTCCAATCTGCACCACTATTTTGGCCATGAATAGTAATCCATGCATGGAGAACTACACATCCATGAATAAATGCCAACCTGTGTTTGAGTGGCATTTTTTGCATTTAGACATCCCCAACTGTCATGTATATCACCAAATCAGGTTGCCTAGATACCCAAGAAGGGAATAGAAGTTCACCCTCAGTGACTATACTTAGGCTAGTCTTTTGTGCACTCTTTTTTTCACTCATCATTATGTGTCATATCAATCACAAAAATTTCAACATCATATTCAATGTGATTACTCCATCCATTTCCTTTTTTATTTTTTCTTTCCTTTTTTCTCACCATCTTTTCTATATTAAACTCAGGAAATCAGGAAGCATGTATACTTTTATTAGGGATACTTTATTTAACAACTAATCGGGCTTCCTGTTAGAGAGGACTCCTAAAAAGGTTAGCTTTCTGCCAGAAAAAGGAGAAAGAAAAAGGACAACCAAGGGGCAATTACACACATGCAGTAACCTGCCACAATTACACTTGCATGGTTGTTGTATGATCTCTGGGAGGGGTAGTACATGCCTTAAGGGTGCCATTCCATTTCAACTCCTAAATTCAGTTTAATTGAAATGTTTCAAGATAACCAATCTTGTACTCAGAAAAAAGGTCTGCGAGTCTGGGGGGTGGTCCACAATTCACTCCTCATGCACAGTTCAAAGACTGAAACCCTGCTCCAAATACAAGGCTCAACTCCAAAATAAGTATATTGTCATGTATGACACCTGTACAATGGATTAGTGATTGGAGAAACAGCAAGCATCAAGGGATGTTTTAATTTCCTCAAAACCAATCATTACACACTTGAGGAAACAAGTGTTAGCGCTAGAGACCAACTGAAAGATTTCAGTGGATTACACACAAAAATGACCAGTTAAGCAACCCAGAAACCTTGGGTTGGCCCCATAGCGATACCATAAACAGTGTAGACCTCCTGTTCAGTGTGAATCCTTTAATCTTGCATCACAGTCATTTTAGTAGGCCTTTAATTGTGTTAAGTTAGGTTGAGTTAGCATAAGGAAGACTAACTGAGCTAGCCTTTCCCAAAATGGTCTCTCACCTGTGACGCAGTATCACTAAGGGAAGGAGCATAGAAAACTATTTTAAGGCATCAGATGGGAAAATGAGATAGCAATGTTTGGAAAAAGTTTAACTTGTATCCAGTGACCTAGGTTGAAAGTGTTAGAACACGTTAGATCAATCTAAAGTGGCTACGTACTGGTCCTATTCAATTTTCTCTTATGTTCTTCTAGGGGGTATTGGTAAGTACCTTTAGAGGAAAGGCTCAAGAGAACAGTTTGCCACATCCTAGGGATGCTTTAAGTTTAAAACACATGCCATCTGGACTCCATAGACAGTCATTATGTTCCAGCACCTTACAGATCAAGTATTCGTGCCCCAGAGTCATGCGGTGGTGTATACAGATGTGTGGCAAAGTGAGAGTCCCTGGCTAGCCACAGGGCTAGTTTCCCACCTGACTCTGCACACGCTACCCACCTGTCTCACCCGCCATGCCTTGTTGCTAATTAATTAAATCCTTAATTAAGGTGGGAGGCTGCCCATTGTACAACCTGATATTGGGGTGGAGGAAGTTATCTGCAGCTCCGTTCTGCCCCTACACTGTGGCCCGGGCCTCACAGATGGCATATCAGGCAGTTGGCTCAACTGTCCCCTTTGCCCATTAGCTGTGACCCCAATCATGGGACCTTTGTCTTCCGTAAGCCCTGGCCCTGGCTCAGACCAGTCAGGATCCCAAGCTTCTTTGCTCATTGTGGGTGTCCCTTGCGGTGGGCACCTGGCCCTTTTGACTCTTTCAGTCCTGGCCCCAGCATTGACCAGTTGAGTGCCTTGGCTGGGTTTTTGCCTCCTGCCTGCACTTAGGGAGCGGGGTCCCCCATTCCCGGCTCAGGTGCTCCTGGAAGTGTGCCTGGTCCTGCAGGGTCACTCCCCCAGCAGGCTCAAGCACCTCCAGAAGCTTACCTGGCCTATCCTACTCTGATGTTATATGGCCCACCTGAAGGTGAAGGCTGGGGCTAAGGCGCCCCTACTCACCTCCCCAGTGAAAGACAACTGACCTGGCATTTCCTGGGGGCTCCCACGCCACTGAGAGCCCCACCAGGCCACCCACTCCCAGCAGGGTGCAGTTTTAGGTCATACCCAGGACCAAGAGCCTCCAAACCATCCCCTACAGCTCCTCCCTTACCTCCAGGATGTTCCAAGCAGCCTTGCAGCCTGGGAACGTTATGTTGAGGATGAACAGATTGAGGAGGAAGAAGTATATCGGGGTGTGGAGGTGGCTGTCAAAGGCTATGAGCATGATAACAAGGAGATTGCCAATCAGGGCTGCCAGGTATAGTATTAGAAAACTGGCCAAGTGCAAGATCTGCAATTCCAGGGCATCGGAGAACCCCAGGAGTAGGAACTCAGTCACAGCGGTGCAATTGGACATCCTCATCTACAGTGCCTTTTGGGATGCCTGTGGAGGGAAAGGGAATGGATGTGTCAGGAGAAAAGCAAGCAAGAGAATAACCCCACCTTTCCTGTCCACAATCAAGCTTGTCTTATTTTTTTATAGTGCCACCTTATTTTCAGTTGAAAGGCAGTTTTGAGGGTTTTTTTAAATGAAAAATTAGGGTCCCTAAAGTAACAAAACTGTTAAGAAACTTTTTTTGTCACTTCAGAATATTGTGGCATTTCAGCTAAAAAGTAGTCAGGAAAGGTATTTTGCCAGTGCTTTTGTGGAGACCTTGTCATTGGCACCCACTAGAGCTGATACGTTTCCCATGTCTATGAAAATGCAGAATTTGTCAGTGCACTGTCACACTGGCATAAACTGGCCAGGTCCATTCCATGAGATAGCTCTGGAAAAGAGAACAATTACAACCCCGTTTCATGAATGCTGGCGCCTGAGTCTGACCCACAATGAGCTGCTCATGAAGGTATGACTCCAAAAAGGCCATGCCATTGTATTTCTATTTTCCTAGGCACATATAGTATCTACACAGGCAATGTCTTAAGCTCTGAGTTATCTGGGAAGATTGCACATAGCTTTGTTCACATCCTGCCAGCTATTTGATTGCAAACTGGCTTCCAGTCTCACAAATATGTATATGCATGGGCTATCAAGATCCCCAGTTTTGCTTTAAGTTTTGTAACTCATGTATTTAAAAAAAAAAAATGATCATGATCTTTTCTTTATCCACGAGTCAAGTCCTCACTTCTTTAATGATTTCTCTATCTCTCTCTCTCTCGGACTTCCCTCCACCACGCACTCTGAGTCCTGGACCTGTAAAAAGAAAATCCTCAAAACGATAAATTAACCTATATTACAATATTTACGGGGAACCGTGCGCGATAGGGCAGTCAGCAAGATTTGTCGCCGCTTCCTGCCTTTTATTGCACACAATACAGGTGCTCAGGCACGGCTCCGCTCTGGACGATTTTTTTCCTGCACGCTCGTGGATACAGCCGATGCGCAAGTGGATGGCAAACACCGTGGGGTTCTATCCATGCTCAGCAAGACAAAAACGTTGATGATAACGTCGAGGAGTCATCATCTGGCTTGTCTGGATACTGAAAACCCAGTTCGTAGGCCAGTTGCCATTGGCCTGCATCCCCCAGGATTTGGAGCTGTCGTTTGGTGAGCCCAGAATGGTTTATGAGGAACCCAAACATGATTCATTGTTCGGGCGTTCTCTGTGGCAATGGTTGATAATCAGATTCACTATGGCTTGCGCCCTGAGCTTCGACCGGGTATATAGTAGATCAATGCTCCCAGTCGCTAGGTGTTCTCGACTTCATGAGGATGCGCAATCGCGAAAGCTGACGCAAAAGGTTGCTTGCC
>NW_005843219.1:236901-238630 GCF_000455745.1 Alligator sinensis
TATTAGAAAACTGGCCAAGTGCAAGATCTGCAATTCCAGGGCATCGGAGAACCCCAGGAGTAGGAACTCAGTCACAGCGGTGCAATTGGACATCCTCATCTACAGTGCCTTTTGGGATGCCTGTGGAGGGAAAGGGAATGGATGTGTCAGGAGAAAAGCAAGCAAGAGAATAACCCCACCTTTCCTGTCCACAATCAAGCTTGTCTTATTTTTTTATAGTGCCACCTTATTTTCAGTTGAAAGGCAGTTTTGAGGGTTTTTTTAAATGAAAAATTAGGGCACCTAAAGTAACAAAACTGTTAAGAAACTTTTTTTGTCACTTCAGAATATTGTGGCATTTCAGCTAAAAAGTAGTCAGGAAAGGTATTTTGCCAGTGCTTTTGTGGAGACCTTGTCATTGGCACCCACTAGAGCTGATACGTTTCCCATGTCTATGAAAATGCAGAATTTGTCAGTGCACTGTCACACTGGCATAAACTGGCCAGGTCCATTCCATGAGATAGCTCTGGAAAAGAGAACAATTACAACCCCGTTTCATGAATGCTGGTGCCTGAGTCTGACCCACAATGAGCTGCTCATGAAGGTATGACGCCAAAAAGGCCATGCCATTGTATTTCTATTTTCCTAGGCACATATAGTATAGACACAGGCAATGTCTTAAGCTCTGAGTTATCTGGGAAGATTGCACACAGCTTTGTTCACATCCTGCCAGCCATTTGATTGCAAACTGGCTTCCAGTCTCACAAATATGTATATGCATGGGCTGTCAAGATCCCCAGTTTTGCTTTAAGTTTTGTAACTCGTGTATTCAAAAAAAAAAATGATCATGATCTTTTCTTTATTTGATGAAGCTAAAAGCCCACTGTGGGCAAGAAACTAAATTACTCTTAGTATTTCTGGGATTATTAATACAAATAGAAGACATGTAGTCAGGGCTGCTCCTTAGATCCTTGAACACCAGGACAGTTTGGTTACTGACTGTCTTCTACTGTATCTAATCCCTTGACCCCTATCACTGCACTATCAAGATGCCAGGGGCACGGGTTTTGCAGTCATCCACCCCTCACTCCATGAGAGAACGGAGAAGGGGAGATCAAAATGATTTCTCTCTGAGAAAGAGCTCTGGGTGTAGCTCACATGGAGCCTTGCTGGAATAAAAGGACCGAAGCTTCAGCGCAGTGATTTCTCTATGCATCTTTCCTAAGAGCTCGTGGGACTCAGTCCCTAGAGCCTTGCACAGCTCACAAGCAGAGGCCAGGGACAAACACCCCTGGATTCACTGATTAGACATGGATTCACCGATTCACTAGAATAGACTGCCCCCGAGGTGGTGCAAGCACCTGCTATGAACACTTTTAAGAAACATTTGGACACTTATCATGCTGGGATTCTTTGCCCCTAACGTTAGCCCTTGGGCAGGGGGCTGGATCCGATGATCTGACAAGGTCCCTTCCAGCCCTAATGTCTATGAAATCTGTTATTTTGAAGCCAGGAGGAGTGTCACGATTCTCTCGTTTGACCTTCTGCTGATCACACGCAGAGGATTTCACTCTGGCTTCTAACTTAGGCCATGTCTATCCATGGGCCAATGTTTCTGGTCTTTGCTAATAGCCGCATGGGGCTGGTAAGGATTTTTCCTCCCTCCCATTGCTACAAGTATCGGGCTTCACCTCACCCCACAACCCTGCTTTTCTCACAAGCAGTCAGTACTGGCTGCTAATTGGCCGCA
>NW_005843219.1:241421-244799 GCF_000455745.1 Alligator sinensis
GGGAAGCTCTTTGAGAAAATTATCCAGGAGCACATCTGCGAGGGACCAGCAGGGGGGAACATGCCGAGGGGCAACCAACATGGTTTCATTAGAGGCAGGTCCTGTCAGACCAACTTGGTTACCTTCTACGACCAGGTCACAAAAGCCTTGGATGGAGGTGTCTCGGTGGACATAGTCTTTCTGGACTTTAGGAAGGCCTTCAACACTGTCTCCTACCCCATTCTCATTAAAAAATTAGGCGACTGTGGTGTCGATGCCTACACAGTCAGAAGGGTCGCAAATTGGCTGGAGGACCACACCCAGAGAGTGGTGGTGGACGGGTCATTTTTTACTTGGAGAGATGTGCGCAGTGGGGTCCCCCAGGGCTCAGTCCTCGGGCCCACACTGTTCAATATCTTCATTGGCAATTTGGATGAGAGTGTAAAAAGCATCTTGTTCAATTTTGCAGATGACACTAAGATGTGGGGAGAAGTGAGCATGCTAGAAGAGAGGGACAGGTTACAACAAGATCTTGACAGGTTACAGAGGTGGGCAGATGAGAATAGGATGGGTTTCAATATGGAAAAGTGCAAGGTGTTGCACCTGGAGAGGAAGAACCAGTACCAGACCTACAGGCTGTGGCAGGCAGGTAGGGGGAGCTCCTGCATTGAGCCTCTTGCCTCGCCACGCCCAACCACGTGCTGGACTCCGTGTGTCTCTCCAGGGTCGCCTAAGCCCTGGCAGACCCCCTTTCGAGCTCCACATCAAAGTCCAGGGGTAACGTGCCGCCACCACCCCAAGAGGGAACCTTCCAGGTTCTGTGTCCTTGGGGAAAAACAGGCCTAACAGTCCTACAAGTACTCAACCCAATACAAGCACTTGGGGTACTTCCCCAAGTCGGGGGCCAAAAAGAATAGTCCCCCTTAGTCCACAGACCTAAGGGGCCTCCTAGGCATAATTAAACCCACCCCTCAATAAGTCTCCTACGCCAGTGACAAAGGAGAACTGTATTGGTTACAGAGGGAAGGGGTAGAATAGGGTAGGAGGTAGAGCACTATCAAGGGATTACCATTTAGCAAAACAGTGTGGCTGAGGTAGCCATTTGATACACAAATTCATCGCTGGGAGCTGACTAGCTCTCTAGAAACACTTATGAGTATCATTCAGAAGATGGTAGAGATCTGGCTCAGAGATTTCCAAAGAGAGCACGTTTCAGATGCATCAGACTCTCTCCATTTGTCCTGATGCTTGTGCCATGCTGGTAAAATGGCTTCTTTCCCTTCTTTTGGGACCAGGCCCTTATATTGCCTTTCTGACCTCAGCAGCCCAGTCCAATAGAAGCCAGCAGTGTTGGCAATTAGCCAACCAATTTAAACAGCACCACTGGTGACCTGGGCAGAGGAGCAGGGGCTTTTCCCTCCCCCACTCAGGTGACCAGAGGGACCACACCTCGGCACCAGGCTTTTGTCACGTAGGCAGGGAGGAAAATCCCCCCTCCCTTAGGAACTCAACCCCAGTGTCCCAAGCTGACCGGGACAGGTTTCTGGAGAGAGACATACGGTGGCATTTCTGCCACACAGGCTGGGGAACTCCCTTCTTGTCAGCACAGAGGCAGAAAATGATCTTGGAGTCATTATTGATTCCAAGATGAACATGGGCCGCCAATATGGGGACGCGGTCAGGAAGGCCAACCGCACCTTGTCATGCATCCACAGATGCATCACGAGCAGGTCCAGGGAGGTGATCCTCCCCCTCTATGCGACACCGGTCAGGCCATAGCTGGAGTACTGCATCCAGTTCTGGGCACCACACTTCAGGAGGGATGTGGCCAGTATCGAGAGGGTCCAGAGGAGGGCCACCCGCATGATCAGGGGGCATGAGGGCAGAGCCTACGGGGAAAGGCTGAGGGACCTGAACCTGTTCAGCCTCAGCAAGAGGAGGCCGAGGTGGGATCTGGTGGCCATCTACAAACTGGCCAAGGGGAACCAGCAGGCTATGGGAGAGTCCCTGTTCCCTCGAGGACTACCGGGAGTAACGAGGAACAACAGCCATAAGTTGACTGAGAGTAGATTCAGGCTAGAATCTAATGGATTGAGGGACTGGCGACTTGAAAGCCATTTTGGATGACATAGTTAAATCACCTTCCAAAATCCCCAGGCTTACCTCTCTACTGCTTTCCTGTGGTGAAATACAAGGACAAATACAAATACCCTCCTTCCAGATCTCAAATAGGCAAACCTCAAGAAAACATTTTAAAACGGAAAAGATAAAGATCTCATAATATTCTCCAAGAGGGATTTTTGGAGATATAGGAGGTCTGTAGAAGCTGATGCAATAGTGCAGTAACAAATGACAATATTAGCATCAAAGCTGAATTTCAACTGACACCAAGACAGTGGTTAAGATGCTGCTCTCCCCTAGCTACTAACTAGTTCAGGGAGACATAAGCTTCAAACTAGATACAGAGATTATTTAAAATAGTGTAAAGCTAAAGCAATACATTGGGCATTTGTGGAATTAATCTGTATTAATAACACAGTTGATTGCTTCTATAAAGATGTTCACTGAAACCACAGTCACTGAAGAATAACTGACATCTTCCTCGGAATAAACCACTTCCATCTCACCAGTTCCACAGAGATGCTTTGATGTCCTTGTTTCTCATGCTGTAGATGACCGGATTCATCATTGGTGGGATCACAGAATACAGAACAGACACCATGAGGTCCAGAGCTGATGGGGACCCAGGTGTGGGCTTCACATAGGCAATCACATCAGTGCTACCCAGCAAGGAGACAACAATGAGGTGGGGAAGACAGGTGGAAACTGCTTTATGCCAGCCCTGCTCAGAGGGGATTCTCAGTACAGTGGTGAATATCTGAATATAAGACACAAATATAAACACAATGCAACCAAGACCTAAACATGCACTAAAGATAAAAATCTGAATTTCACTAGTAAACACCTCTGAGCCAGAGATCCTAAGGAGCTGGGGGATTTCACAGAAGAACTGGTTGATGATGTTGGAGTGGCAGAAGGGCAGCCTAAAGGTGTTCCCCGTGTGCAGGGCAGAGTACAGAACAGCTGTGCTCCAGGCCGTGGTTGCCATTTTCAGACAAGCTTTCCTGTTCATCACTGTCGCATAGTGCAGTGGTTTGCAGATGGCGATGTATCTATCGTAAGCCATAATGGTGAGGATGGCGAGGTCTGCTATAATGAAAAAGTGGACTAAAAAAACTTGGGTGATACATCCAGAATAGGAAATCAGCCTGGTGTTCAGTATGGAATTGGCCATGGATTTGGGGACAATGACAGAGATGGATCCGATGTCGAGGATGGAGAGATTGAGGAAGAAGAAGTACATCGGGGTGTGGAGGTGGCTGTCAAAGGCTATGAGCA
>NW_005843219.1:244855-257342 GCF_000455745.1 Alligator sinensis
TGCAATTCCAGGGCATCGGAGAACCCCAGGAGTAGAAACTCAGTCACAGTGGTGCAATTGGACATCATCATCCACAGTGTCTTTTGGGAGGTCTGTGGAGAGAAAGGGGAAAAAAAAATCACAGTTCTCGAAGTGACAATATTTTTCATGATACATTTTTTTTTTAAATTCGGATAATTGTGGCATTTCAGCCAAAAAGCGGACAGGAAAAGTATTTTATCAGAGCTTTTGCAGACAGCTTGCCACTGCCACTCACTAGTGCTCATACATTTCCTACATCTGTGAAAATGGAGAAGTTGTCAGTGCATTATCACACTGGCATAAACTGCTCTAGCTCCTTTCTAGTCCGAGGGGCCATGTCAGTTCACATCAGGTGCAGGTTCATTGCAAGTCCATGTGATGTGGGAAAAGGGAATAATTACAAGCCCAGATCCTATCATTTAATCAATGTCAGTGCCTGAATCTTACCCACAGGCAGCTGAGCATGAAATTTTGAAGTCAGAAAGGTCATCTCATAGTATTTCCATCTTCCTAGGGCCATAGAGCCTAGACACAGACAGCATCTTAAGCTCTAAGTCACCTGGGAAGATTGCAATCAAAGGCTGGCAGGATGTGCACAAGGCTGTGTGTTCAAACTGGCTTCAAGTCTCAGAAATATATATAAGCATGGGCTGTCAACATCCCTCAATGGTCTCTACATGTTGTAACTCATCTACTTCAAAGATATTAGATCTTTCTTTATTTGTTTAGTCAGAAAATCTTCTGTGGCCATGAATCAGGATGACTCTTGGTACTTCAGGGGTTATTGATAGAGGGAGACATGCTAGCAGGGCAGCTCCAAGCCCAGGGCAAGTTGCGATGCACAGGGCAGCTCTGCCTGCCATGCTGCTGACCTGTGGTCATGGCTATTTCCCCCCTCCACAAAGGCAGTGCCTTGGGAGCTAAAGCAACACATTGGACATTTGTGGAATTAATCTATATTAATAACACAGTTGATTGCTTCTATAAAGATGTTCACTGAAACCACAGTCACTGAAGAATAACTGACATCTTCCTCGGAATAAACCACTTCCATCTCACCAGTTCCACAGAGATGCTTTGATGTCCTTGTTTCTCATGCTGTAGATGACCGGATTCATCATTGGTGGGATCACAGAATACAGAACAGACACCATGAGGTCCAGAGCTGATGGGGACCCAGGTGTGGGCTTCACATAGGCAATCACATCAGTGCTACCCAGCAAGGAGACAACAATGAGGTGGGGAAGACAGGTGGAAACTGCTTTATGCCAGCCCTGCTCAGAGGGGATTCTCAGTACAGTGGTGAATATCTGAATATAAGACACAAATATAAACACAATGCAACCAAGACCTAAACATGCACTAAAGATAATAATCTAAATTTCAGTAGTAAACACCTCTGAGCAAGAGATCCTAAGGAGCTTGGGGACTTCACAGAAGAACTGGTTGATGATGTTGGAGTGGCAGAAGGGCAGCCTAAAGGTGTTCCCCGTGTGCAGGGCAGAGTACAGAAAAGCAAAGCTCCAGGTCATGGCTGCCATTTGCAGACAAGCTTTCCTGTTCATCACTGTCGCATAGTGCAGTGGTTTGCAGATGGCGATGTATCGATTGTAAGCCATAATGGTGAGGATGGTGAGGTCTGCTCTAATGAAAAAGTGGACTAAAAAAACTTGGGTGATACATCCAGAATAGGAAATCAGCCTGGTGTTCAGTATGGAATTGGCCATGGATTTGGGGACAATGACAGAGATGGATCCGATGTCGAGGATGGAGAGATTGAGGAAGAAGAAGTACATCGGGGTGTGGAGGTGGCTGTCAACAGCTATGACTGTGATAACAAGGAGATTGCCAATCAGGGCTGCCAGGTATATTGTTAGAAAAGTGGCCAAGTGCAAGATGTGCAATCCCAGGGCATCGGAGAACCCCAGGAGCAGGAACTCAGTCACCGCGGTGCAATTGGACGTCATCATCCACAGTGCCTTTTGGGATGCCTGCGGAGGGAAAGGGAACAGACGTGTCAGGACAAGAGGAAGAAAGACAAAAAAAAACATATTTATTATCCATAGTTTTCTATGACTTGATTTTTTTAGAGGTCTGCTTTATTTTCAGTTCAAAAGGAGTTATGTGATAAAAATCAGGGTTCCCAAAGTGACAATATTGTCATTTCCCACGTCTGTGAAAGTGGAGAAGTTGTCAGTGCACTATCACACTGGCATAAACTGCTCTAGCTCCTTTCTAGTCCGAGGGGCCATGTCAGTTCACATCAGGTTCAGGTTCATTGCAAGTCCACGTGATGTGGGAAAAGGGAATAATTACAAGCCCAGATCCTATCATTTAATCAATGTCAGTGCCTGAATCTTACCCACAGGCAGATGAGCATGAAATTTTGAAGTCAGAGAGGTCATCTCATAGTATTTCCATCTTCCTAGGGCCATAGAGCCTAGACACAGACAGCATCTTAAGCTCTAAGTCACCTGGGAAGATTGCAATCAAAGGCTGGCAGGATGTGCACAAGGCTGTGTGTTCAAACTGGCTTCAAGTCTCAGAAATATATATAAGCATGGGCTGTCAACATCCCTCAATGGTCTCTACATGTTGTAACTCATCTACTTCAAAGATATTAGATCTTTCTTTATTTGTTTAGTCAGAAAATCTTCTGTGGCCATGAATCAGGATGACTCTTGGTACTTCAGGGGTTATTGATAGAGGGAGACATGCTAGCAGGGCAGCTCCAAGCCCAGGGCAAGTTGCGATGCACAGGGCAGCTCTGCCTGCCATGCTGCTGACCTGTGGTCATGGCTATTTCCCCCCTCCACAAAGGCAGTGCCTTGGGCTGCCTCCGTGCTTCCTGGCTCACTTACATTACTGTAGAAAAGGCAAAACTTTCAGGACAGAAATATGCCATTTTTCATATGAATACCTATATGCATACTTTTTATGACAATGGTAGAAATTTTATTACATGAAGAATAAAGTTCTGAAATAATTTTAAATGTACTTAATTATATATTTTTTAAAGATCCTATATTGAAACCCAAACATTATTTAATTAAGTATCTTACTGACTGCACTCGTCTTAATGGCTTTGGTTTCAATTTCCTACGTTAAATCCTTGAATGCCAGGGCACTTTGATTACTGACCATCTGTTGCTGCCTCCAGTCTTTTGTCCCCCCATCACTGTGCTATCTAGATGCCAGGGATACAGGTTTCTCGGGGTCGTGCACTCCTCACTCTGCGGGAGAACTGAGAGGAATTGATTCAAAACGATGAGTCCCTGAAGAAGAGCTGGGAATGTAGTTACTTGGAGCTTTACTGCAAAGAAGGGACTGAAATCTCAGTCAGTGAGTTGTCTATGTATATGTTGGGAGGTCTTGTGGGACTGTTTACCCTAGAGCCCTGCATAGCTCAGAAGCAGAGTCCATGGGCAAACACGTATATATAAGCATGGGCTGTCAACATCCCTCAATGGTCTTTACATGTTGTAACTCATCTATTTCAAAGATATTAGATCTTTTCTTTATTTGTTTAGTCAGAAAATCTTCTGTGGCCATGAATCAGGATGACTCTTGGTACTTCAGGGGTTATTGATAGAGGGCGACATGCTAGCAGGGCAGCTCCAAGCCCAGGGCAAGTTGCGATGCACAGGGCAGCTCTGCCTGCCATGCTGCTGACCTGTGGTCATGGCTATTTCCCCCCTCCACAAAGGCAGTGCCTTGGGCTGCCTCCGTGCTTCCTGGCTCACTTACATTACTGTAGAAAAGGCAAAACTTTCAGGACAGAAATATGCCATTTTTCATATGAATACCTATATGCATACTTTTTATGACAATGGTAGAAATTTTATTACATGAAGAATAAAGTTCTGAAATAATTTTAAATGTACTTAATTATATATTTTTTAAAGATCCTATATTGAAACCCAAACATTATTTAATTAAGCATATTACTTACTGCACTCATCTTAATGGCTTTGTTTTCAGTTTCCTACATTAAATCCTTGAATGCCAGGGCACTTTGATTACTGACCATCTGTTGCTGCCTCCAGTCTCTTGTCCCCCCATCACTGTGCTATCTAGATGCCAGGGCTACAGGTTTCTCGGGGTCGTGCACTCCTCACTCTGCGGGAGAACTGAGAGGAATTGATTCAAAACGATGAGTCCCTGAAGAAGAGCTGGGAATGTAGTTACTTGGAGCTTTACTGCAAAGAAGGGACTGAAATCTCAGTCAGTGAGTTGTCTATGTATATGTTGGGAGGTCTTGTGGGACTGTTTACCCTAGAGCCCTGCATAGCTCAGAAGCAGAGTCCATGGGCAAACACGCGGGGTTCACAGATTTTGAAGTCAGAAGGACTGTCCAGGGTCTCTCATTGGACCTACTGCTGACCACATGTCAGAGGATCTCGCTGTGGCTTGTAACAGGCTGCATCTATCAGGGGGCCAATGTTTCTAGGCTTTGCTAGTTGCAACGTTGGGATGGGAGGAATTTTTCCCCCTCTTTTTGCTAAGGGTGTCAGGGCCCCCCTCTCCCGACAACCCTGCCTTCCTCAGCAGCACGGGGTGTTGGCTGCAGCCCAGGCTAAAGGGTGCTCCCTCTCCACCCAGGGACATACCAGTCACCACATTTGGGAGCAGGAAGGAAATTTACTGTAGAGACAGATGGGTAGAGACTTATGGGGGAAGGAGTGTCCTTTCTGTGTAATGGGATGGGGTGAGCTGGTGCCTTATTTCTGTATCCTGAATGTGATTAAAAACACTTCCAGGAGCAGGATGCTGACAGTCTTCATCTCCCTCTTTTACCTAAGGTAAATATTGGTAGTTTTAGTGTCTGTGGGCAATATACCCTGTAGTGGTGTGGCAGGCTAACTACACAGTTTTCGAAACAGTTTAAACAAGATTTCATATGGAATAGCTTGGATAGGTATGATGCTGCCTTCAGCAGGGGCCTGGATCTTCAGAGCTGCTTCCAGTCCTACTTCTGTATTAGTCTGTGATTTATCACTCTTGCCTTGTACACGGGACCATTCCCTGCTCAGGTCCCAGGTTTGGACTCTAAAGAGTGTGTGGGCCGGGAGCGGTCCGAGGCCCTCGGGGGCACGTGGCAGGCTGTGGCCAGCAGCCCTGGCACACGGGTCGGGGAATGCAGGCCGGCGGACTAGAATTAGGCACGGATGCTTAGCGGTTGATTAAAGATTATGACCAATGACATGGTACCATGTGGTAGATGAGCAGGCGAGGCTGACACATACTGACCTTAGCTTGGGGGAAAAGTGCATAGATTTTAGGAATGTTAACGAGGTGGCAGCCTTTGACGCTTTTCCCATGCCCCAGATCGAAGAACTGTTGGTAAAGATTGGGCAAGCCGGGTATATATCCACTTGGGATCTAATAAAAGGGTACTGGCAAATACCCATGCATGAGCAGGATAAAGAAAAATTGGCTTTTTTGGACACCCTGGGGACTTCTTCAGTTTAAACGTATGCTCTTCAGCCTCCATGGGGTGACCGCTTCATTTAAGTGCCTAATGCATAGGATGTAAGCCCCTCACCAGAATTACGCTTTGACATAAATTGATGACATTATAATTTTTTCACAAACTTGGGAACAAAATTGTCGACATTTACAGGTGGTCTTACAAGAACTAAGAAAGACAGGACTGACGGCAAACCCAAAGAAATGCAACTTGGGCCAGGACGACACTGAACACTTAGGGTTCCAGATAGGTCAGAAGCAGATAAAACAGCTGACAAAGTAGAAGCGATAAGAACTAACTGGTTACCCAGGATTTTAAAACAACTGAGATCCTTCTTGGGGGTCGCAAACAACTATAGAAGGGTCATCCAACATTTTTTGGAAATGGTGGCCCTGCTAACACATACGACAAGAGGGAAACCGTGGCTATTAAACTGGTCAGGAGAGGCCATAAAGGCCTTCAAAAGGACCAAACAAGCACTCATTAGTGCACCTGTCCTGTATACACCCCGGTTCCAAAAAACATTTTTCTTGAAGACGGATGCATCGGGGTGTGCTGTGGGCGGTGTGTTGTTTCAAAAGTGGCAGGGGGCAATAATTTTTAAATACAATTCATTATTCTGTTTCAGAAAGATCCTGTCTATTAAATCCCAAACATTATTGAATTAAATATATTACTTACTGTGCTCATCTTAATGGTTTTGTCTTACGTTTCACACGTTAAATCCTTGAATGCCAGGGCAGTTTGATTCCTCACCATCTACTCCTGCCTCCAGTCTCTTATCCCCCCCATCACTGTGCTATCTAGATGCCAGGGCTACGGGTTTCTCGGGGTCGTGCACTCCTCACTCTGTGGGAGAACTGAGAGGTGGAGATCCAAAACGATGAGTCCCTGAAGAAGAGCTGGGCGTGCTGCTGACTTGGAGCTTTACTGCAATGCATTTATCACACTTGCCTTGTACATGGGAGCATTCCCTGCTCAGCTCCCAGGTTTGGACTCTAAAGAGGAATATCACCTTGCTTCCTAGGGAAGTCTTAGTTATAGTCTTGTCTGCTCTTTCTTCCTAAGCAATGCAGTGGAGGAAAGCACACACGCCCAGGTGGGTGTGTGGCAGACCAGTAGGGGGAGCTCCAGCATTGAGCCTCCCACCACACCACGCCCGTCCACCTTCTGGACTCCACGTGTCTCTCCAGGGGCGCCTAAGCCCTGGCAGACCCCCTTTCGAGCCCCACCGCAGAGTCCGGAGGTAACGTGTGCTGCTACCACCCGGAGAAGGGACTGTCTGGGGCCTGTGTCCTCAGCTTTAGGAACGTCAACGAGGTGGCAGCCTTTGACGCTTTTCTCATGCCCCAGATCGAAGAACTGTTGGTAAAGATTGGGCAAGCCGGGTATATATCCACTTGGGATCTAACAAAAGGGTACTGGCAAATACCCATGCATGAGCAGGATAAGGAAAAATTGGCTTTTTGGGACACCCTGGGGACTTCTTCAGTTTAAACGTATGTTCTTCAGCCTCCATGGGGTGACCGCTTCATTTAAGTGCCTAATGCATAGGATGTAAGCCCCTCACCAGAGTTATGCTTTGACATAAATTGATGACATTATAATTTTTTCACAAACTTGGGAACAAAATTGTCGACATTTACAGGTGGTCTTACAAGAACTAAGAAAGACAGGACTGACAGCAAACCAAAAGAAATGCAACTTGGGCCAGGACGACACCGAACACTTAGGGTTCCAGATAGGTCAGAAGCAGATAAAACAGCTGACAAAGTAGAAGCAATAAGAACTAACTGGTTACCCAGGATTTTAAAACAACTGAGATCCTTCTTGGGGGTCGCAAACAACTATAGAAGGGTCATCCAACATTTTTTGGAAATGGTGGCCCTGCTAACAGATATGACAAGAGGGAAACCGTGGATATTAATCTGGTCAGGAGAGGCCATAAAGGCCTTCAAAAGGACCAAACAAGCACTCATTAGTGCACCTGTCCTGTATACACCCCGGTTCCAAAAAACATTTTTCTTGAAGACGGATGCATCGGGGTGTGCTGTGGGCGGTGTGTTGTTTCAAAAGTGGCAGGGGGCAATAATTTTTAAATACAATTCATTATTCTGTTTTAGAAATATCCTCTCTATTAAATCCCAAACATTATTGAATTAAATATATTACTTACTGTGCTCATCTTAATGGTTTTGTCTTACGTTTCACAGGTTAAATCCTTGAATGCCAGGGAAGTTTGATTCCTCACCATCTACTCCTGCCTCCAGTCTCTTATCCCCCCCATCACTGTGCTATCTAGATGCCAGGGCTACAGGTTTCTCGGGGTTGTGCACTCCTCACTCTGTGGGAGAACTGAGAGGTGGAGATCCAAAACGATGAGTCCCTGAAGAAGAGCTGGGCGTGCAGCTGACTTGGAGCTTTACTGCAATGCATTTATCACACTTGCCTTGTACATGGGACCATTCCCTGCTCAGCTCCCAGGTTTGGATTCTAAAGAGGAACATCACCTCGCTTCCTAGGGAAGTCTTAGTTATAGTCTTGTCTGCTCTTTCTTCCTAAGCAATCCAGTGGAGGAAAGCACACATGCCCAGGTGGGTGTGTGGCAGGCCAGTAGGGGGAGCTCCAGCATTGAGCCTCCCACCTCACCACTCCTGTCGACCTTCCGGACTCCACATGTCTCTCCAGGGGCGCCTAAGCCCTGGCAGACCCCCTTTCAAACCCCACTGCAGAGTCCGGAGGTAACGTGTGCTCCCACCACCCAGAGAAGGGACTGTCTGGGGCCTGTGTCCTCAGCGAAACACAGGCCTAATAGTCCTATGGGTACTCGACCCAGTACAAGAACTTGGGGTACTTCCCGAAGTCGGGGGCCAAAGAGGATAGTCTCCCTTAGTTCGCTGACCCAAGGGGCCTCCTGGGCATAATTAAACCCACCCCTCAATAAGTCTCCCACACTAGGTAGAAAGGAAAACTATTGGTTACAGAGGGTAGGGTTAGAATGGGGTACAGGGTAGAGCAATATCAGAGAAATCCCATAGCGCAAACTCCTGTGGCTGGGGTAGCCTTTGATCTCGCATCTGAGTTACTGCAAGCTATATATGTAGTTGGATCTCAGTTAGCTTACCTATAAGTATCATCCAGAGGCAGGTGGAGATTCCCTTTGGAGGCAGGCAGTTCCTTGCTCATGAGTTTTGAGAGATAGAGCCAGTTTCAGATGGTACAGATCTTCTTTGTTCCTGAGTATCCCTCATGGCTGCAGGCCCCCCTCCTCCTGGGCAGTCCTTAACTTATATAGCCCTTGTGACCTCATTAACCTGGTGCAATGGAGGCCAGCACCTGTTGGCTGTCAGCCAGCCAGTTTAAAACACATCACTAGTTGCCAGGCAGACTCCAGCCCACCAGGAAGGAAGCCCCTCACCCATGTATGTGATGCTAGTTACATAGGCAGAGGGAGCAGGTTTCCCCACTCCCTCAGGAATATATCCAGCTCAGGTTACCCAAAAGAGATAGGGTAAAAGTATGCATCCTCTGCTGGGCCCATCCTAATCAAAATTGTCACAGAGCAGAGTTTTTGGGAGAGAAACAAAGGTGGCTTTCTGCCACAGCATGGTGGAGGGCAGAGGCACCAAGGCGGGGGATATGTGGTGAGGAGCGGGTGCGAGGCGTGCAAGCTCAGGGAGAGCAGGCAAGAACAGAATCAGGTGAGGAGGTTAGGCACCAGGGGGGCACGGGTGCCAGGAGGTCCAGGCACTGCAGAGGTGGGAGATGTGGCGTACACAGTCATCAGGATGTCAGGCACCAGGGTGGGAAAGTGGTGGGGGTGACAGGTGGCAAGCAGCAGGTGTCAGGCCAGTTTACTTGCCATTGCCCATGCCCCACCAGTTGCCCCACAGCCGCAGTAGGGGGGGGACACACGAATTTAAGATGACCCTCCGATAATTAGATTCTAGACATGGAAAATTCTTACAAATTTATACATTTTATCTATCTAGAATCTTATTATTGGGGATCATCTTCAATTCAAATCAGTCTTTGATTCAGGTAAATAAGAGGTATTTAAAAGAACCAGTATTCTGTGTTGATTTACACTGGACAATGCTTAGTTATCTACCTACATAGTGTTTTCATACTGAAGAATTAAAAAATATTCTATTACTAGTAAATTTAGGAATTCCAGTAGCCTGATGGATATGTTAATAGAGCACAGGAGCGTTACATATTAATAAGGACTTATATAACTTAAGAAATAACTTCTCACAATATTTCTGTACAAGAATTGTTTTAATACCTATTTTAAATATGCAGAGTTTTTTTTAATTAAACAATTTCTCATGTCCTGGGAGTGGGGGAAGCACCTGGGAGTGGTGAGAATAGTTCCCTCCTCCCTGTGTGGTCCCCCAGGAGCAGGGGCAGAGAAGGGGTCTATGATTCAGAGAGACCTCGACAAATTTGAGGATTGGACGAAATGCAATCTCATGAGGTTCAGTAACGACAAGTGCAAAATCCTACATGTAGCATGGAACAATCCTATGCATTGTTACAGACTGGGGACTGACTGGCTAAGTAGCAGGACCTAGGGGTTAATGTGGATCAGAAGGTGAATATGAGCCAACACTGTAACCTTGGTGCAAAGAAGGCCAATGGCAATTGTGCTGCATTACCAGGAGCATAACTAGAAGATCAAAGGAAGTGATTCTTCCCCCATGTTTGGCACTTGTGAGAGCACATCTGGAGTACTGTGTCCAGCTTTGTGCCTCCCACTACTGAAAGGATGTAGACAGACTGGCGAGAGTCTACTGGAGGGCAGGAAAAATGGTTAAGGGTCCAGGTTACATGAGTTATGAGGAGAGGCTGAAGGAACTGGGCTTATTTAGTTTGGAGAAGAGAAGACCAAGATGGTGTTTAAAAGCAGACTTTAGCTCCCTTAAGGGAGATTACAAAGAGGATGGAGCCCAATTGTTTTCAGTGCTGGCAGATGATTGAACAAGGAGCAGTGATCTCTGGTTCAGTTTTAGATATTAGGAAAAAAAAATATCAGGAGGGTAGTAAAGCACTGGAACAAGTTACTCAGAGAGGTGGTGGAAGCTCCATTCTCAGTGGTTTTTAAGACCTCACTATACAAAGCCTTGAGTGGGATGATCAAGTTTATAGCGGCCCCGCTTTGAGGAGTGTGTTGGACAAGACGATCTCCTGAGGTCCATTCCAACCCTTATTTTCTATTACCCTAAGATTAGTCATTGGTTTAGAGCAGCATTAGCTACAGGGAAAGCATCCCTCAGAGTTTTACACCACCACTCCTCTCATACAATAATAGAAGCATAGAAAATTAGGGATGGAAGGGACTACAGGATGTCATCTAGTCCAGCATTGGGTGTTGGCTGAAATCAAGGTTGGGGATTTGGAATGATATGCCGAAGCTCCTGCTCAGACTAAACCCCAAGATCATGAGCTAGAGAGTTGTGCCCCACGACTCTGGGTCAGACAAATCCCTATACTTGCAGTTAAAGACAGACTGTCTCCATCTGGATCATGTCAACCATGGGTTTGTCTAGCCCAGTCTTAAGAACCTCCAAGGAAGGAGATTGTACCCTCTCTCTGCCTTTCAGCTCAACGCAGACTGCTCCTTGCATCTGTTTCTTGTGTGAAAACCACGTTGCGTGAACTAGCTTCAAATTGCCCAACAGTATGAGCCAGTATCACTCAAAATAATCTTATTCATTACTTTCAAAATTCGCTTTTGGGTGTCAATTCTGGACGGTTACCTAAACTCTCAGAAGTAATTAAGTGGAGCTGATATTTTTTTCCTTTTTTTTTTTTTTTTTGGAGGATGCTGTCCTCTGGGGCATTCTGGGAAATGTTGATTATTCTTTCTGATTTGGAGAAAAATAGATTTCATACCTTGCCCGATCTCCCAAGGAATACAAGCCCCAATGTCGATACAGTTGTACAGTAACAGATTGTGGTCTCTACTGAGTTTCCTTTTACATCCATTCTAAGCAAGGTCACACTATTTGCATTACTGGAGCTCTTGGCATAGGCTGCTTGTTGGAAAGATGAAAGTATCCGCTACCGGTCCTGAAAGGATTTAGGGATTAGCAGCATGAACGTTATTTGGGCTTGACTTAGTAAAACCTGGGGATGTTGGCAGCTGATTTAAGTACCTACATCTCCCCTATAGTGGAATAAAGCAACAACCAGTATCCAGCATCACTACAGTCATGACGTGCACAGGAGCTCTAGTGTGTACACACTTACAGCAAATCATTTCCATCTCTTCAGGGTTGTGTGGAGGAAAACCCTCAGTGCTCTTGCAGAACCATACAGGAAAGCATGACTGAAAGTCCAGGAACCTGAGGAAAGACTGACACCCACTATCTAAACCCCATTATAACTCCCTTTCAAATATTCTCATACCATCCTTCCAGATCTCAAATAATCAAACCTCAAGAAAACGTTTTAACCCAGACAAGACAAAGATCCAGTGATATTCTCCAACAAGGCATCTTATAAATATTTAGGGCACATAAAAATGGTTGCACACTAAGGAATGACAGTATCAGCATCAAAGATAAAATTTAACAGGTACAAAAAGATTATCAAGGACAGAGTGGTACCTTAGAACAAAAGGTTCAGTGAGATTTAGGGTAAAAATTAGAGAGATTATTTAAAATGGTGTAAACCTAAAGAAACACAACTGACATTAGATAACTTAATCTGTATGAATAACACAGTTGGTTGTTTCTATAAAAATTCCACTACCGACACTGGCGGAGTTAATTTCTATTAAAACAACTCAGTTTCTATAAAAATGTTCAGTGAAACCACGGTCACTGGAGAAAAACTGACATCTTCGTTGGAATAAACCACTTCCAACTCACCAGTTTCCACAGAGATGCTTTGATGTCCTTGTTTCTCATGCTGTAGATGACTGGATTCATCATTGGTGGGATCACAGAATACAGAACAGACACCATGAGGTCCAGAGCTGATGGGGAC
>NW_005843219.1:257711-261900 GCF_000455745.1 Alligator sinensis
TCCTGTTCATCACTGTCGCATAGTGCAGTGGTTTGCAGATGGCGATGTATCGGTCATAAGCCATGAAGGTGAGGATGGCAATGTCTGCTGCAATGAAAAAGACGACAAAAAAAACTTGGGTGACACATCCAGAATAGGAAATCAGCCTGGTGTTCAGTATGGAATTGGCCATGGATTTGGGAACAGTGACAGAGATGGATCCGATGTCTAGGATGGACAGATTGAGGAGGAAGAAGTACATCGGGGTGTGGAGGTGGCTGTCAAAGGCTATGAGCACGATAACAAGGAGATTGCCAATCAGGGCTGCCAGGTATAGTATTAGAAAACTGGCCAAGTGCAAGATCTGCAATTCCAGGGCATCGGAGAACCCCAGGAGTAGGAACTCTGTCACAGTGGTGCAATTGGACATCATCATCCACAGTGCCTTTTGGGATGCCTGTGGAGGGAAAGGGAATGACTGTGTCAGGAGAAGAGGAAGCAAGAGAAAAAACACCATGTTTCCTGGCCACAATTCTACATGACTTGATTGTTTTAGAGGTCCACCTCATTTTCAGTTAAAAAGGAGTTTTCTGATAGAAATCAGGGTTCCCAAAGTGACAATATTTTTCATTATACATTTAAAAAAATTTTTTGGATAATTGTGGCAATTCTTCAAAAAAGTGGCCAGAAAAGTATTTTATTAGAGCTTTTGCCGACACCTTGTCACTACCACTCACTAGTGCTCATACATTTCCCACGTCTGTGAAAGTGGAGAAGTTGTCAGTGCACTATCACACTGGCATAAACTGCTGTAGCTCCTTTCTAGTCCAAGGGGCCATTTCAGTTCACATCTGGTGGATGTCCATTGCAAGTCCACGTTAACTGGGAAAATGGAATAATTACAATCCCAAATCCTATCATTTCATGAATGCCGGTTCCTGAATCTTACCCGTGGGCAGCTGAGCATGAAATTAGAAGTCAAAAAGATCATCCCATAGTATTTCCATTTTCCTAGGGACATAGAGCTTAAGATGCTGGCTGTGTTGAGGCTCTAAGTCATGTGGGAAGATTGCAATCAAATGACTGGCAGGATGTGCACAAGACTGTGTTCAAACTATCTTCAAGTCTCAGAAATATATATCAGCATGGGCTGTCAACATCCCTACATGGTCACTACATTATGTAACTCATCTACTTCAAAGATATTAGACCTTTTCTTTATACGTTTAGTCTGAAAATCTTCAGTGGCCAGGAAAGTAGATGACTCTTGGCACTTCAGTGGTTATTGATAAAGGGGGAGACATGCTAGCAGGGCAGATCCAAGCCCAGGGCAGGTTGTGATGCACAGGGCAGCTCTGCCTGCCATGCTGCTGACCTGTGGTCATGGCTATTTCCCCCCCTCCACAAAGGCAGTGCCTTGGGCTGCAGTCCTGTTTCCCTGCTGAGTTATATTACTGCAGAAATGGTAAACATTTCAGGACATAAGTCTGCTATTTTTCATGCGAATATTTCTATACTTACTTTTTCTACAACTGTAGAGATGTTATTAAATGGAGAATAAAGTTCTGAAATCATTTTAAATATAATTCATTATAATTTCTATAAAAGATCCTCTCTATTAAAACCCAAACATTATTGAATTGAATATATTACTTACTGTGCTTGTTTTAATGTTTTTGTCTTCAGTTTCCTACGTTAAATCCTAGGGCACCTTGATTACTGATCATCTACTCCTGCCTCCAGTCTCTTGCCCCCCCATCACTGTGCTATCTAGATGCCAGGGGTATAGGTTTCTCAGGGTTGTGCATTCCTCACTGTGCGAGAGAACTGAGAGGAGGAGATCCAAAATGATGAGTCCCTGAAGAAGAGCTGGGCGTGCAGCTGACTTGGAGTTTACTGCAATGAAGGGACTGAAGTCGCAGTCAGTGAGTTGTCTATGTATATGTTGGGAGGTCTTGTGGGACTGTTTCCCTAGAGCCCTGCATAGCTCAGAAGCAGAGTCCATGGGCAAACATGCTGGATTCACTGATATTGAAGCCAGAAGGACTCTGCAGAGTCTCCCACTGGATCTACTGCTGACCACATGTCAGAGGATCTCACTGTGGCTTGTAACAGGGTGTGTCCATCAGTGGGCCAATGTGTCTAGGCTTTGCAGCGTGGGGTGGGAATAATTTTTCCCCTCTTCCTTTGCTAACAGTGTCAGGGCCCTTTCTCCTGGCAACCCTGCCTTCCTCAGCAGCACTGTGTGTTTGCTGCAGCCCAGGCTAAAAGGTTTTCCATGTCCCCCCAAGGACATGCCAATCACCACATTTGGGAGAAGGAAGGAAGTTTACTGTAGGGACAAATGGGTAAAGACTTGTGGGGGATGAGGGTCTCTTCTCTGTAATGTGATAGCGGGGGTGGCCGAAGGGGCTGCGTTATTTCTATATCCTGAATGTGTTTAAAAGCACTTGCAGGAGCAGGATGCTGACAGTCTTCATCTAACACTTTTCCCTGTAGCAAATGTTGGTAGTTTTAGTGTCTGTGGGCAATATATACCTTGTAGTGGTGTGACAGGGTGTCTGCATAGTTTTAGAAACAGTTTAAACAAGGTTTCATAAGGGATAGCTTGTGTATGTAAAATGCTGCCTTAAGCAGGGTCCTGGGCTTCCAGAGCTGATTCCAATCTTACTTTTGTATTAGTCTGTGATTTATCATACTTGTCTTGTACATGGGACCATCCCCTGGCCAGTTCCCACATTTGGACTCTAAAGAGGAACACCGTCTCCCTTCCCAAGGAAGTCTTAATTAGAGTCCTGTCTGTTCTTTCTTCCTAAGTATTGCAAAGGAGGAGAGCACACAAGCCCAGTTGGATGCGTGGGTAGAAAGAGAGGGACCAATGACATGGTAACATGTGGTAGACGAACAGGTTAGGCTGACACATACTGACCTTAGCTTGGTAGAAAAATGCAATGATTTCCACATACATTTTAACATCGGAGGTCTGAAGCAATGGGGACAAGGGCCAGAGGTAAGCAGGACAAAGCCGAGTAGAGACAGGGAGAAGAGAAAAAATCCAAAACACCAATAAAGTAGGTTCAGTTTGGGTATCAGGAGAACGTCTTCACTGATGGACTAATGAGGCAGTGGACTAGACTGATTAGGAATGTTGTGCAATCTGCATCATTGGAGGTGTTCAAGGGGATGGAAAAGGGGATCAGGAAAGACTTTCTTTCCCGTTCCTTTTGCTACATGAGTCACGGGGTTTGGTTTCTACCACCTTTAGTAGCAGTGGGTGTTGCCTGAAATCAAGGTTGGGGATTTTGACTGATATGCCAAAGCTCCTGCTCAGACTAAACCCCCAAGGTCTTGATCTAAGGTGCCTTGCCCCATCACTCTGTGTTGGACAAATCACTATATTTGGGATGAAGAAGGAATTTCAACCTCCCCTTCAACCGTAGGAGGGGGTTGCCTGTTTGCTTTTATTAACCTGTTAGAAATGGCTTTTTATATGGATAGCTATGATCCTGGCTCAGGTACAGGCCTGGAGTAGATGACATCCTGGTGTCCCTGCCAGGTCTACTTCCCCTGATTCTGTGAGAAGTGAGGAGGGCTGTCTCCTTCTCCAGCTTCTAACATTTGTGGTCTGGGTGCTTTCTACAACTACAAGTTTGGGACTTCCCCCCCTTGTTCAAATACCTGAGCAAGCCTGTTCTTTTCTGCACACCTCTGGATATCAGCCAGCTCCCCTCCACACTTCAGGTGCCTTGTGTCCAGCCCCTTGGACTTGTACAGATGCAGCTTTTCTAAGTAGCTCTTAAACTGATCTCTTGCCAGTGTTCACTGCTCACATGCTCTCCAAACTGTGCTGCCCAGTGCAGTAGTCTGGGAGCTGACCTTCCCTGTGAAGACTGAGGTAAAAAAGGCATTGAGTACTTCAGCCATTTCCACATCATCGGTCACTAGGTTGCCTCCCCGATTCAGCTAGGAACCCATGCTTTCCTTCATCTTCCTCTTGTTGCTGACATACTTGTACAAATCCTTCTTGTTACTCCTCATGTCCCTAACTAGCAGAAACTTCAGCTCTCTTTGCCCTTCCTGATTTCGTCCCTGCATGCCTGAGAAATACTCTCATACTCCTCCCTAGTCATTGATCTAAGTGTACTCTTCTTGCAGCTTCCTCTGGTGGTCACTGAAGAATTCACTGCTGAGCCATGCTGGTCTTCTGCCA
>NW_005843220.1:0-6024 GCF_000455745.1 Alligator sinensis
GGAGCCAGCAAACAGGGACTGCCAACAGGGGTGCAGTTCGCAGGCCAGTTCATGGGTAGGAGTATACACCATGTAGGAGTAAACGGGAACTTCTGACAGAGACTTCAGGTAAGTGAATGAGGAAGGGGGCTACTGTGGGGGTGGTGACACGGACTGCAGCCAGGGACCCTGCCCTGCTGCTGCCTCCAGCCTGGAGTTCCTGCTGCTGCCTCCAGCCAGACAGGTCCCTTGGATGGGTCTGCAGTGCCCTGGCCCCTGGTCTGGGTGGGGTTGCCTGGTGGGACCTCTGAGGCCTGGGGGGTAGCATGGGGGCCAAGGGTTCTCCTGCCTGTCCTACATGTGCCCAGATTGAGGCCCTGGAGGGGCAGGTGAGGGAACTCCAAGCAGAGGTAAGCAGGCTGTGAAGGGTCAGGGCTGCAAAGGATGAGATTTATGGATACTTTCATTTTCTGCACAACCAGACACCTAGCACAGAGACATCATGGGAGAGTCCCAGGACGGCTGAATGGAGGATGGTCACCTCCAGAGCTAGACAGCGTGTGGCTGTGACTGCTTCCCCAACGCAACTGGGGAACAGACATGAAGCACTGGAGCAGCACTGGAGGATGATGCAGTAGAGGAAGCCGTAGGGGAAGACATGTCTGCAACACACACCAGGCAGGCTGAGTGACAACTGAGCAGCTGGAGGAAGACGCCAGGTCATTGTGGTGGGCAACTCCCTCCTGAGAGACACAGAGAGGCCTAGCTGTTGACTGGATCCCGCAGCACAGGAGGTTTGCTGCCTACCCGGAGCCAGGATCTGGGACATCACTGCAAGAATTCCCGACCTCATCCAGCCCTCTGATTACTATCCCATGGTCCTTGTCCATGTGGGTACGAATGATGCAGCCAGGAGTAGTCCAGACCATGTCATGAGTGACTACAGGGCTCTGGGGGCCAGGCTTAGGAAGTTGGGGGCACAGGTGGTCTTCTGGTCAGCAGTCACCATCAGCATCAGGACACTTGCATCAGGGAAGTCAACCTGCGGCTCTGGAGTTGGTGCCATCGTGTGGGTTTTGGCTTCTACAAACACGATCTGTACTTCCATGAGAGAGGCATCCTGAGACGAGATGGTCTTCATCTCTCTTCTAAAGGTAAGAGTCTGTTCTCTTACAGGTTGGCTGATCTCCTCCAAAGGACTTTAAACTAGGCTTGTGGGGGATGGGGAAGCAGAGGATAAGGAGAACCTAGGATCAGTGAGCCATGAGCAATACACTGGATCAGCCCAGGTAAGCACTAAGGTAAGCACTAAGGGGCCCAATAGACATTAGGACAGGGGGGTACCAAGGGCACTCACTGGGGGGCTTAAATGTCTCTACACTAGTGCTAGGAGCATGGGGAACAAGCAGGAGGAACTTGCACTCCTGCTTGCAAGCAACAACTTTGACCTGGTTGGACTAACTGAAACCTGGTGGGACCCTACTCCTGACAGGGCAGTAGGCGTTGAAGGTTACAGGTTGTACAGACAGGATAGAGTGAGGAAAAAGCGGGGGAGGGGTGTTGCTCTCTATGTTAAGGAACAATATACATCTTCTATAATAAGATGGGATCAAAGGAGGGCCAAACTGAGGTACTGTGCGTCAGGATACAAGGGGGTTGGGAGGAAAGGGACTTGGTAGTGGGGGTCTACTATAGACTGCCACACCAGGAGGATAAGCTAGACCTGAGATTCTCCAGACAGCTCTCAGAAGCCGTATGGTTGAGAGATATGGTAGTCATGGGTGACCTAAACTACCCTGACATCTGCTGGGAGGAGCAGTCAGCCAAATCTAACTGCTCATGTAGGTTCTTAACCTGCATACAGGACCTGCACCTAATGCAGGAGGTATACGATCCCACTAGGAGAAACATCTTGCTGGACTTGGTGTTAGCTATAGGGGATGACCTGGTAGGGAATCTGCAGGTGCAAGGTAACCTAGGGGATAGAGACCATCAATTGATTGAATTCACTATCCATCGAAGGGTGGGTAAACTAACCAGCAGGGCTGAAGTGCTAGACCTCAGAAAGGCTAACTTCAGTGTGCTCAGGAGATTACTTAGTAAGGCATTAAAACTCAAGAGCATTGGTGAAATGAGGGTCCAGGAAGGGTGCTCGTTCCTCAAGGAAGCGATCCTATGGGCGCAGAAGGAAACAATCTCATTGTGCCTAAAAGGGGGCAAAGGAGCCAAGAAGCCCTCTTGGCTGAACAGGGAAGTCCAGGAAAGCCTAAGACATGGGTATCTGGTGCCTCTTGAGTCGGGGGGGAGGTGGGCACTGGTCAAAAAGCAGTCATGCAGCAGCTTCTGGAAGTCCCGTACTGGGTGGGGGTGGTCCCCTGGCAGCTTTTGCTGGTGGCCCTGCTCCCTGGCTGGCACTTGCAGCAGGGAACTGGTGCTCCCGCCTGCCCCCCTGCCTGCTGGCTAAACAGGTGCACCGGTGAACTGGTAGGGGGTGCACCGGTGCTCTCAAGGGGTGCACGTGCACCCCTGTGCACCCCCTATGCATCGCCCCTGGCCTAAGGGCAAAGAAAGAGGTATACAGGCTGTAGAAACAGGGGACAGCTACCAAGGAGGAGTATACTTCCCTAGCTCACATTTGCAGGGATTCAGTTAGGAAGGCCAAAGCGGGATTAGAATTTAGGCTGGTGACAAAAATTTAAGACAACAAAAAGTCCTTCTTCAGGTATATAAGGAGCAAAAGGAAGATGCAGGGTAGCATAGGATCCCTGCAGGACAAACTAGGGCAATTGGTAACAGAGAGGGGGGACAAAGCTGAGCTCTTCAATGAGTGCTTTGCATCTGTATTCCTAGACACAGACCAAGACAAATCTCCGAACTGGATCATAGATAGACTCAGGAGGGACACCAGCCCACCCACTGTTAGCGTAGATTTACTGAAGGGGCACTTGGAGCCCAGATGAACTTCATCCAAGGGTGCTAAAGAAATTGGCCAGTGTCATAGCAGAGCTGCTGGCACAGCTATTCACACACTTGTGGTGCTCCAGTCAGGTCCCAGAAGACTGGAAAAGAGCCAATTTGGTCCCTATTTTCAAGAAGGGGAGGAGGGAGGATCTGGGAAACTACAAGCCAGTTAGTCTCACCTCTATCCTTGGGAAAACTCTGGAAAAAGTCATTAAGGATCACATTTTTGGGAGCCCAGCAAGGGAAATAATGCTGAAAGGAAATCAGCACAGATTCATTGCAGGTAGATCCTGCCTGACTAACCTTGTTTCTTTTTATGACCAGGTCACAAAATGCTTAGATGCAGGAGTTG
The DNA here is from genome assembly GCF_000455745.1 of Alligator sinensis. Lineage (NCBI taxonomy): Eukaryota > Metazoa > Chordata > Crocodylia > Alligatoridae > Alligator > Alligator sinensis. The sequence goes on from NW_005843220.1 coordinate 3,293, forward strand.
AGGTAGATGTCATCTACCTAAAATTTAAGATGGCCTTCGATACGGTATCGCATTCTGTTCTCCTAAATAAACTGACAGGCTGTGATGTAGACGATTACATGGTCAGGTGGGTGGCAAATTGGCTTAGGGGTTGCACCCAGAGAGTGGTGGTGGTTGAGTCAATATCGAACTAGAAAGATGTGGGTAGTGGAGTCCTGCAAGGCTTGGTCCTTGGACTGGTGCTATTCAATGTCTTCATCAGTGACTCAGATGAGGGTGTGGAGAGCACCCTGTCCAAGTTCGCAGATATTACCAAATTATGGGGGAAAGTTAACACACCAGAGGGTAAGGAACAGATCCAGGTGGATCTGGAGAGGTTGGAAAAATGGGCAGAACAAAACAACATGCAGTTTAACAAAGATGAGTGCAAAGTGGTGCACTTAGGCAAAAAGAACTACCAACACACTCACAGGCTGGGGGATGACCTTCTCAGCAGCACAGCAGTGGAAAGGGATCTTGGAGGCATAGCTGACTCCAAGATGAACATGATTTGTCAATGTGACAAAGTGATCAACAAGGCTAAGCGCACTTTATCATGCATTAGCAGATGCATGACGAACAGGTCCAGGGAGGTGATGCTTCCCCTCTGTGCGGCACTGGTCAGGCCGCAGTTGGAGTACTGCGGCCAGTTTTGGGCACCGCACTTCAAGAGGTATGTGGAGAATCTGGAGAGGGTTCAGAGGAAGGCCACTCATATGGTCAGAGGCCTGCAGGCAAGGCCCTATGAGGAGAAACTGAGGGACTTAGATCTCTTCAGCCTTTGCAAGAGAAGGCTGAGAGGTGATCTTGTGGTTCCCTATAAATTCATCAGGGGAGGGCAGCAGGGAATAGAAGGTGCTCTGTTTACTAGAGCACCCCCTGTAGTAACTAGGAACAATGGCCACAAATTGACGGAGACCAGATTTAGGTTAGACATTAGAAAGATCTTCACAGTAAGGGTTGCCAGAATGTGGAATGGGCTTCCAAGGGAGGTGGTGCTCTCTCCTACCCTGGGGGTCTTCAAGAGGAGACTGGATATGCACCTAGCTGGGGTTGTCTAACCTCAGCGCTCTTTCCTGCCCAGGGCAAGGGGTCAGACTCGGTGACCTACAGAGGTCCCTTCCGACCCTAACATCTATGAATCTATGTTGATGATGATGTCTTTGATATGGATAATACTCCATTCTACTGAACTCTGGAAGGTGCTATGTCCCTTAGTAGAATATGGCAGGTCATTTTTGATGCAAGTAACAGGGCCATGGATCCTGCTGCCTGCAGAGTCTGCAAGGCTGTAGTTTGAAAGCTTCATCTTTCACAACTGCTCTATATAGATTTCTTGAAGATGTGTTCCAGATACTGATTGCTTGGTGATGTGTTCCTGGTGATGTGTTCCAATACTGATTGCTTGAGCAAAGTACAGCTTTCAACATCAAGTAGAACAGCATCCCCCTCATAGACAGGAGGTCTAGAAGCTTTGCCCTCATAGACAGGAAAAGTTGCTCTGGCTCATCCTGTCTCAAAATTGGAAAATTGAAAGTCTGATTTCCTTGGTAGCGACTTTTAAGTTTCACTTTATAGCCACTCATGGGAGGCACCATGGAAAATGAAGCAAGGGGTCCAAACTGGAGTCATGAACAAGGAGTCCAGAAGCATGGATTCAGGTAGCCAAGGGTTCAGGTAGGGGCAGGATTAGACAGATATCTGAGCTGGAGCAGGGCTAAGCATGGAAGTGCTACCAAGGGAAGCATCTGTGCTGTTGAGTAGCTGCCAAACATTTGAGAGGGCTGGTGCTTATATGTATGAGCATGGGTTTCTGCAGGTAGCTGGGGTAAGATAGAGGTAATCAGGTAAGTAGTAGCCAGGTCCAGTCATGTAATCAGTGCCAGGTGGGCTGGTCAGCCTGTCTGCTGCCCTGACTCTTAACAACCCTCCTGACAAATTTCAAATCCCCACTCTAAGACAAAGTCATGCTAGACCTTTTCATATAGAGAAGGCTCCTACATTTTTTTTAATTTAACCTGGGCAAAACAATGTATATTCTTTATCCTTAGCTGAACCATGTTGGCTGAAGTGTTCCAGAACTAGTCAGGTGGCTGACATGGAAGATTTCAGCACAAGTGATTAAAGTTGTAAAAATAATGGTTTCTAGTACAAAGTGTTAGGCCACCATAACCTAAAGGAAGGTTAAAATCCACAGTAATAATTAAATAATACTTGCATTTCTACTTGCCTCCCATTCCCAAAGAGGATCAAATAATTGTATAATGATCAATTATGAATACAAATGTAATAAAACAAACTAAATGGCATTTTACTTTTATGGTAGGTGTTTTTCCCCCTGCTGATATGGCATATTGTGTCTCATTTTACTGTCATACTTCCTCAGAAGGGATGTGTTAAAGATGCCGGCCTCCAGTTCAGTCTCATTAGTAGTCATAACCTGACAGCAAGTTAAACTCCAGCTTTTTGAGAAAGAAAAAAATGGTAACGGAGATCAATAATTTAGCTTAATTACATAACCTGTACAGCTGTTGCAGACAGATCTAGGGTGAAGCACATCGTTCTGCAGTTGCTCTCATCTTCCTTTGCTAATACCAAGACACCTCTTATAAAACTGTGGTTGCTTTCATAGATTCATAGATTCATAGATGCTAGGGTCAGAAGGGACCTCAATAGATCATCGAGTCCGACCCCCTGCATAGGCAGGAAAGAGT
>NW_005843220.1:7456-43103 GCF_000455745.1 Alligator sinensis
TGAGAGACTTGTCTTGCCCCTCACTTAGGAACACTGAGGCAAAGAACTCATTGAGGAGTTCAGCCTTGTCCCCCCGTCCGTCACCAATTGCTTATGCCCATCTAGTAGGGGTCCTATTCCTCCCTGGGCCTTCCTTTTACTCCCTATATATCTAAAAAACAATTTTTTGTTATCCTTTACTTGGGATGCCATCCTCAGCTCCATGGTAGCTTTGGTCTGTCTAATTGCCTCCCTACAAGTGCGAGCAGAGGAGGTATACTCCTCTTTAGTAATCTCTCCCCGTTTCCACTTTTTATGTGCCCCCCTTTTGGCCCGTAGGCTGCCCTGGATTTCTCTGGTCAGCCAAGGAAGCCTCCTGGCCCCTTTCCCTCTTTTTCCTCACATCGGGATCGTCTCCCTCTGTGCCTGAAGGATCATTTCCTTAAGGCACAGCCACCCTTCCTGGGCTCCCATCTCTTCAAAACTCCTACTCTGCAGTACGTCCTTGACTAAACGCCTGAGTTCATTGAAATCAGCTTTCCTAAAGTCTGTAAAGACCTGGCAGCAAGGACTGTGACACATCATACTGAACTAGCATTCTCAGTTCCACTTCACTGAATTCTTTAGCAATGTATTAACCAATGACTTGAGGTAATTCCAGTGCGCTCTGTCCTCATTATGAGAGAGAAACTCCAGATCCAATAATCTTTCCCGATGGGAAGAATGGCCAAGAAACTGGACTTTGACTCAAGAGAAATATCCACTTGTAACACTGAATTTTCCTGGGTGAAAGTAAGCAAGCCTGTGCCTCACTTGACTGGATTTAGAAATAGAATAATACCACATCCAGCATTATTTCTGTCTTGTCCATTTGTATCATAACCTCTTCACATCAGGGAAGATGTTTTACTGGATTTTTGTAGAGCCCTGATCAATGGGGAGCCCTGATCCCAGTTGGCACCAGTGGGTGCTACTATAATGGGAATAGTAATAGGTAGATTGTTTTATTACTAAATTTAAACACAAACTTTTTAAATCTCCCATTTTCTTTTATACTTCTTGTGTAGTTTTGAAGCTCAGTCTTCCTTTCCCATAGCTGCTGGACAGAGTTTCATAGGTTTTCAGGTCATGACCATCTAGTTTGGCCTCCAGTATTACATGGGCCGAAGTGTAACCTCTACAATAGGTTTATAATTTCTGTTTGAGCTACAACATGCACTTTGAAGAGATGCCAGGTATATTTTTACATACAAAAAGAAGGTTAAAAATAAACAGCAGTAGCACCCTTTCAAAACATGCAAGCCAGCACTTTATTTACTTAGGATCCAGAAAAATAATTTCCAGCATTCACGGAATAAAAGCCTATCAACCAAGGCAGATTTCCTTCATCCATCATGTTACAAGAAGCCTAAACAATATAAAAGAACCTAGATGTTCTATCTTTATCTTTTGGATTTTTTACTATCTGCTCTTTTACTTCAAGCACCTTTGGTAAGTCTGGTCATGGTAAAACAAATCTCATACCTGAAAAGCAATCCCACTGGGATGTTCTTAGTAGTAAATCAGTGGTGCAGATCTGCACTGTAACTTTCCTAGTCACACACAATATGACAGAGTTCATCATTCATTTTTGACTAATACCCAATTCAGTAACTGCACAAAACGTTCTGCCAGTCTATTTAAAGCTGGATTATAGACCGATCTCCTAGTAAGTTTTATTCAATGCTTCTGTGGAAATGTCTACAACTCCCCAGAAATAAATTGGGGATGATTATTTGAATCACAGCACTTCAAGGCACCTGCAAGTGGCAAATATGTTACAAATCACTTCAACTGCATTTTTACATCAGAAGTGGCTGTTCTGTACACTACTTCTACCCTCCAGGAATAAATACAACCACAATCATAATCATTTTATACTTTCCCCCCTTCAAAAAAATCAGTGAGCAACCATTATTAGCACTTCATAGCCCACTTCTACATGTAACATGGTGTCTTTTCTGGCATATTTTGATAACTCCTTCAGGAAATGCACTGGCAAGTTTCCATTTCTATTTTGATCAAAAGCCAGTCCAAAAAAGATATTCCAGCCTTCTTTCATTTTAACTACCCCCACTTCAACCCAGCTTGGTTCCGGTCATGTAACTTGCAGTACTATCCTTTTTTGTAAGATTTCTGGTGTTCCAATTTGTACCCCCAAGAGCAAGTCACCATGCTCCACAGATGATTTGGGGATGTGACCATTCCAGAAGATTACAGTGCATTACCACAATCAAAATGGGAGCTTTTCTAGTTTCAGAATATTTTCCTTAGTCTTCCAGGAAAAAAAAAAAAGACTCTCTACACAAAATTCCCTGCTAAAATTAGAGGCAGTACATTTTCATGAATGTGTTATTCTGATAGTTCCATATTAACTGTTATAATGGGAAACTGCTAGGAGAAAAGCGCCTTTCTTCAGCCTGGCTGCAGCCAGCTATGGAATGCCTTCCTTTATCCACAATATTTTTACTAGCAGTTTATGATTTGTCATGAGGATAAATACATACCACACAGGTAGTCATGGAATTTAATAAGCCCTAAGGCCTCTTTTTCTATTTAAGTATAGCTCCCCTCAGACTTGCATGTATTTGAAAGGCAAATACCAGGCATTTTTTACTCACATCTCTACAAATGTGTCAGTGACAACCCCATTCCCTTCAGGAGAGCCATTACATGCTGATGATATGGATAACCCTGTTTAAAATACAGCCAATAGGCTGGGACTACGCCTTTCTTTTTACTTTCTCCAAAACTTAATTTTCCTCTGGTGTCCAAGCCTGTTTCGTTTTTTTTTCCTGTAACAGGGAAGATATCAGACTAATTAATGATGATAAAACTGTAACATCTCCCCCATAGTCTTTACTAGCCAGAAAACTACCTAATATCCAAGACATTCTGTGATAGAAGCTGCTGAGAATGCACCACTGTCTTCTCTCAATGAGGGTATACAGTGCCTCAAGAAAATAATCTGATATTTGAAGAGCAATAAGAAAAGACCCATTATTTTTTTGAATACTAGGTGTACTGGTAAACCAATGATGTAAAGCTTTTAACAAGGGTAAATTAACACCTTAGATATGTTCACAGAGAGACCCTTTGTTGACTCTAGCTCCAATGCCACCTTTTAGTTTGGTAAATCTTACCCCAAACATCAGATTTACAAATTAACCTTGTGGTTTAGGAATTACATGTTGAGCCACATCTAAATCACAGACATATAGTCACCATCTCTCTTGCACACAATTAATGCAGCCCATTCATTGAATTCTACAGATAAATTGAACACTGCTTTTTCACAATGCATCCAGTTGTCTTTCTATAGGCTTTTGCAGTGCATAAGCCATAAGTCTAGCCTTGAGGAATTTAGGAATGGTTTCAACAGCTGTGACTTTAGCCTTGCTATTAACACTTTTACCAAAGATGTGTGATCCTGGTTCCCGTTTTCTTTAGATTTTCCAACTCTTTCCAGCTTGCTGTGCATCACTTCCCAATCTATTTTAAGCACAAGGCAGCCAATTTCTAGATATCAGTGAGGGGACATCTCCTTCAGCTACCATTAACTCTCATGGCAAATACCATGCTGCTCCTGGAAGGAAGTATGGCATCAGGAACTGTGACACAGATCATTGAGTTCAGGTTCCTGATGAAAGGAAGGAAGGAAAGCAGCAAAGTAAGGACCTTGGACTGCAGAAAAGCAGATTTCAGCTCACTCAGGGAACTAAATGGGTAGGATCCCCTGGGAGGCCCATCTGAGCATCAAAGTAGTCCAAGAGAGCTGCTTCTACCTTAAAGAAACCTTACTGAGGGCACAGGAACACATCATCCTGATGCACAGAAAGACTAGTAAGCATGGCAGAAAACCAGCTTGGTTTAGCAGGGAACTCTTCATTGAGATAACATAAAAAGGAAGCTTACATAAAGTGGAAACCTGGACAAATGACTAGGAAAGAGTATAAAAACGCTGCTCAGACATATAGAGATGAAATCAAGAAGGCCAAAGTGCAACTGGAGTTGCAGTTAGCAAGGAACATGAAGGGTAACAAGAAGGGTTTCTTCTACAAGTATGTCAGCAACAAAAGGAAGGTCAGAGAAAGTGTGGGTCCCTTACTGAATGGGGAAAGCAACCCAGGGACAGATAGGCATTGAATACTTCAGCCTTTTCTGCATTTTTTTAGTTCACTCTTCACAGGGAAGTTCAGCTCCCAGACTACTGCCCCTGGCAGCACAGTTTGGCTGCTTACATCCTCCCCAACAGTGGCAAAAGAACAGGGTAGGGACTATTTAGAAAAGCTGAATGTGTACAAGTTTGTGGGGTTAGATGAGATGCAACCAAGGGTGCTGAGGGAGTTAGCCGTTGTGATTGTGTATCTGCTGGCCATTATGTTTGAAAATTTGTGGTGACTGGGAGAAGTCCTGGATGATTGGAAAAGGGCAAATATAGCACCTGTCTTAAAGAAAGGGAAGATCTGGGGAACTACAGACTGATTCGCCTCACCTCAATTCCTGGAAAGGTCATGGAACAGGTCCTCAAGGAATTCATTTCTAAGCACTTGGAGGAGAAGGTGGTGATTAGTAGGGCTGTGTGAAGCTTCGGTCCCCGATTCAATTCAGCGGAGATTTGGCCCCAGTTCAGTGGCCGTATCTCCAAATCTGAATCAAACCAGAGGACCTTTAATCTCTCCAAATTGAATTGGAACCCTCCAAATCAATTCAGAGATTTGGACATAGACACAGCTTTAAAAGTTTTTTCTACATACCTCTAGGTAGCAGGCAGCTTGTGATTGCTGTGGTGTTGGGGTGGATGGAGCATCCCACAGGAGCATGGGGGGCTCCCCAGTGTGCTCGGCTGCAGACCCAGAAATGGACCAGAAGCACTTCTGGTCCACTTCCGGGTCTGCCGGAGAGCACATGGGGGACCCCCTGTACCTTCCCGGCTTGGTGACTGGTGCCTTTTGGGTCTGGGTGGGGCACTTGAAGTCCCCCCGCAGCCAATCGCTGAGCCAAGGGGGCGTGGCGGGGAGGAGCAGAGCGCTCCCCAGCAGACCCAAAAGTGGACCAGAAGTACTTCCAGGCCACTTCCAGATTCGCCATCAAGCATGTGGAGGGCTCCTCCGCTCTCCTGTGGGACTATCTATGTGCCCCAGCATCGCAGCATTCACAAGCCGTGCTGGTACCTTGAGGTATGTAGAAAAAACTTTTAAATCTGTGTCTATGTCCGAATCGCTGATTCTCTGAATCAGCATTGACTCTTTAGATTTGGATTTGGCCAAATCGAATCAAGAACAGTGATCTGAATCAATTAATCGAATCACTGTCCCTGATTCAGGCCAAATCCGAACTGAATAAGGCCCACTTTGCACACCCCTAGTGATTAGGGACAGTAAGCATGGATTCACCAAGAGCAAGTCATGCCTGACCAACCTGATTGCTTTCTATGACAAGAAGACTGGCTCTGTGGATGTGGGGAGACCAGTGGAGGTGTTATGCCTTTAGCTAGGAGGACTTTAGCAAGACTTCTGATAAGATCTCTGTAGCAGGTTCTAGGCAAATGACCTGGTGTCAGAAGTCCCCTAGCAGTTCAGCATGCCTGCTCACAACCCTAATCTCTACTCTGCCTCCTCTCTCACCTGTCACTACTTGATATTTAAGAGTTTTTAATTCAAGAGGCTGTTGGTAGAGACATGGTAGTCTTTTCCTAGGTGTTCCCACTTGGTGTGCTATCCTCCAGGCTTCTCTGCCCTGAACTCTAGGGGGTGGATCTCCCCTTCTAAGGCAGTCCCCAATTAAATCTTTGGAACTAAGCCTTTTAGGGGCAACAATTATGACCTCCAGCTGCCCCCATAGTCATGCTCATGCCTTGCAGAGGTTATCAGATATTTTCAGGAGTCACCTTGCCTTAATACAGTCTGGCCTACTCCAGACTCCAAACACTTGTTGGAGTTTCAGCCTTCCCTGACTTCCATCCCCCCAACTTGCACCTGGGCCTGGGTTATGAGCTCCAGTCTCCTTAGATTCTGGGTTCCTGACCCTGGTTTCACTCTCATGGGCTACAGCCTCTGGCCCCCTCAACCTCTGAGATGTGCTCTAGTGCCCTCTCATCTTCTGGCCTGCACCACTGCAGGCACGTGGCTGTATTTCCAGAATCAAAAATGAATGTCTGTTCACTTGCTTATAGGTTTATCTACGCAGTTTAGACTAAACTGCAAAGATTGAATCAGCTCAGCCTCAGGATTTTTGACTGTCTGTACTTAGCCTATATGAACAACTGGATAAAGAAGTAGTAGAAACTACTTTAAAGCAATAGGAATAAATGCGCATTTTGTGGCTCAGGAGCAAAACACCCAGGAAAAACATGTATGCATGAAACCGAAGTTCAGATATGCAACATCAACAGAAATATGCTAGATATAAGCATGCTAAAAATTGCAAGAGAACTTGGATTGTCTTGAATTCAAGGCAAGCAAGTGTTGGATACACAAATTTTATAGAAAAATGGACTTTCAATTAAAAAAGATGCACAACAATTTCACAGCATCTACTTAAGGCATATGGGGAGAAGTTGACAGCTTTTCAATGATATGTGATCAGTCTTCGGAAGCAGTACTCATACTTAGTATTTCAAAATAGACTGATGTTTTCAAAATTGACTGGTGTTTGTTTTTCATTCTGTATTTGTGGTATTATCTGATAACCACAGTAAAGAAGTGGAGCAAAAACTGTCTACATAGGAACAGTTGGGTACAAAAAGTACTGTTATATGCTTCACTGTTATGTTAATGCTACTTCTTGCTAGAATGAAGTTACCAGCTTATGTGGTTTTTAAAAAAGAAACCCTCACTAAAGAGAAATTGCCACAAGAGATTATTGTCACTGCACAAGAAAATAGGGTGGATGGACACCAAATGAGTGATGGACTATGTTAAGTATGAATGGGAATGCCAACCTGGTGGTCTTTTAAGAGAAGAAAACATGCTCGTCTGGATAGTTTTTTGAGACACCATACAAAGGAAGTGAAGACATGACTGAAAGATAGCAGTGGGGAGCATCTACACATTCATTAATGCGCTATAATTATGATACATTAAAATATATGATGTATTAAATTTAATGATAATGCATTAAAATTTATGATGCATCAATGCGCTGTAATTATGATGCATTAAAATTATGCATTCTTTTTTGTGATGCTAATGCCCAGTAGACTAGTTTTACTGTGCATTAGCACAGTTTTTGCTTACCACACTAGTGCACAATAGAATTAGTCTACTGTGCATTTAGCATCTTGTGTAGATGTGCCTATGCGGACCAGGTCACAATACCAGGAGGCATGACATACATGTTTCATCCCCTAGATGTCAGCATAAGGCATCCTTTCAAAGCAAACATGAAACAACTACATGCAGAATGGATGGTGAATAACCACCACTTTGATGCCAAACTAATAGGGCAGCTATGCAAGTGGATCAAGGCTGTGTGGAATCTCATCCTGGCAGACTTCATAATTTAAAGTTTTAAGAGGTGCTGCATTTTTAACAATCTGGATGGTAAAAAAGAATTATGCTGTGATGGAAAGTAATGCAGACGAACTAAGTTCCTCAGGAGGCAGCAACAATAAAGAGTAAAGAGTCTTGTAAGATTTGTCCTCATTGTTTTAATTCTCTTATCTCTTGTTAGATTGTTTTGTTGGGTTTTTTAAAAAAAAACCAATCCTTCATCAGCTTCTAACGTGAGATTGTTATATTCTCTTGTAGAGACACACCACAACATTGCAACGAGGGATGTTAGGTACATGCAAAACCCATTCATGTAGTTTTTTGTATTTTATAACTTGTTCTTTGTAAGATTTTTTTTTTTAATTTATGTTAAATGACTTACTGGTACTTTCAAGGGAACAATCTTTTCTTCATTCCACCTTGTTTTGGAAAGGTGGAATGAGGAAAGACAATACAAAAACAAAAATATGAAAAGATGTTAGCTATCCTTCTACTTTTCAGTGACAAGAAGGCTGCCTAATTTTTCAATTTTCCCTTTGCTTTAATCTTTCAGGAAAAAGAATCATTATAATAAACATTATAATCTGTCTGGCAACTGACTCCCCAGCCCAGCCCCTGGCTTCTTTACTTTCATTCCATCCAGGAAGAGCACACACCAACTGCTGAAACTTCCTTAGCCTGACGAAGGGCTTTTGAACCCGAAAGCTTGCTTAATAACTATTCTCCAACCATTTGGGTTAGTCTAATAAAAGATATCAAATTCACCCAAGGAGCCTTGTCTGCCTAGGAAAAATAATATGCTTTTAATCTCAACCCCAAGAAACACTGTATTGTATAACCCCTCAAGTAACCATGTATGCTGATGTTCCTGTATATTAATATGATAGGGGGCATGATATCTGTTCATTTTCTACCACAGTTTTATGAAGTAGTACAATTTGCTCACCTTTTCTTATGGGAATGACCAACTCCACTACAGTCACGTACCAGGTTCAGTAGCACACTGATCGCTTTCTCTTAGCATCTCCTTTGGTGTGCTGTAAAAGTGCTGTGTCAAGCCTGGGTTGTAGGCAAATCTTGTACTGTGCTTATTCAAAAGCCAATGCTCTTACCAATGTCATGTCCTTAAGTGTTAGAAAGAGAGGCTTCAACCGTCTCACTGGGACCTTTTGAAATGTCCCAACCTGCTTCTCTGGGGCCCCAGCAGGAGGTGAAGAAAATGAAGTCAATTACTCTCCAGTGCTGGTACTTTTCCCCCCCTTCTGTTTGTGGCTTCAGTTAATACAGCTGTGTCCATAGATCTCACTAATAGATGTTCCTTCTCATAAAACATCCAATGGCTTCTTTCAGAGTTCTGGATGTTTTACTCTAAAGACAGATTGATCTTTGAGATCTCCCCCCAAAAAATTACTGCCAGTAACACATGATTTTGTAGGCTTGCCAACATTTTGCAAACAGTTTTTCCATCTAGTTGTTTCCATGTGTATCTGCACATGCAATTAATAAGAAGCAACAAACTCAGGGGCAGTTTGAGCCAGAGTAAACTACTTCCGGGCACAGCATCTATGTGTGCGCCCAGGACAGCAGCACTTTGAGACAGGTCGGAGCAGTTTACATTAAGGATGCTTCTGCCTTGCTCTGTCCTACTGCAGCAGCCAGGGGGAGCTCCAGGCTCTGGCCACTGGGGTGCCAGCTCTGCTCCTTAAAAGACTGCCCCACACTTTATCCCCAGGTCATATGCTTCTTTGGCTCCAATCAGTCTGCAACCTGTTGATACAACCCTCCAGGACATTGTCCTGAGAGCCTGTGCCCAGTGTGCCATCGATGTTCCTCACCCTCCACCCGGCAGCGACAACCAGCATCATGGCCTTCTGCTTACTGCTGCACTCCAGATGTGTGCTAGCTGCCCTCAACCAGACGTGCTGGCCAACAGCATGGTCTGGGTCATCAACCCCTTGGAGGTAGTGGCAGACTTCCAAGCACTCTGCTTCCCCCAGTGCATCAGGGCGCTCAATGGGACACACATCCCTGTCACCTGCCCACCCCAGGCAGACCATCCTTAGTACAGCCAATGGGGCTTCCACTCCATAGTGCTGTGGTGGACCACTGGAGAGCCTTCATGAACATCTGCACCAGCTGGGCTGGCAGTGCCCACAATATCCAGATTTTCCAAAACTCCACCCTGTTTCACACCAGGAGTCCCAGACATGCAGCAAGCAATGTGACTGGACCAACCCTCCTCACTGAGGAAGCCACATACCCGCTGCTGCCATCACTCATGTGTCCCTAGACTGGCCACCTTCCCTGATGCCAGGCACACTTCAACCAGTGCCTCAAGTGACACTGGTGCATGCATACCGAGTTGGTTAAGACCAACAACCCCCAGGTCATCACTGCAGCCTGTGTCCTGCACAATATCCGAGAGGCTGGGGGAGCTCTTCTGCGAGGCCTGTGCAGAGGAATTATGGCACACTGAAGATGCCTGGCATGGGGAGCAGGAGCTGCAGCAGAAGCAGCGAGGATCGACCAGCCCCCTCGAAGACCTGGGTGAGCAGCACACCCAGCAGCAGCGGCCAGGGCACTGAATCTGAGGCACTTGCAGATAACCTCTTCCACTCCAACCCCCATAGTAGGGTGCCTGGGCCACTGCCCACACACCCCAGGCCAACAGTGGAACACCAAGAACATGCACAATGTGGACAGTTTTCAACCACCTCCAAAAACTTTATGTCCTTCCCCAACACACAGATTCCCTCCTTCCCTCCAACAGCCACCCCCGTCCCCAAAGTGCACCACCAATAAAGCTATTTATAGGTGTCTATTTACAACTGTCCAAGGGGGAAAAACAGTGGGAAGGAGGCAGCTAGGGCATGGGGCCTGGAGGGAGGCACCCAACACCCCAGCCTCACATGCCAGCCCCTGCTTTCAGGGAGTCCAGAGGCTGCGGGCATGTCCGCACTGTTTAGAGCACATTGAATTCTCATGTTTCCTACCTCTCAATCATTTCTGTATCAAAGGATCCCAGTTCATCATAAGCAGAAAGTTACCTTAATTTCTAGTCCAGCAAACTTATGCAGGGCTCCAAGAGTCATCCCATATTCTTTCCTGTGCATCACTACCAGTTCAAAACATCCTGTAGGTCATATTATGTCCTTAATGAAGCATATAAAACTCCATCACGTTTAGGCTGTTGGCAGATACATAAAGAAAAATTAGTAAATAACCTGTTGATGGATAAGTAGCAACAAGTTCTGCCTGCTTGTCTCTTCATTTCTGCTATTTTTTCAGGGCTAATTCCAGGCAAATTTTAGCAAACAGAACAAAATGTTAGAAATCGGCTATTCCTAGGAGAAAATTGGCTGCTAGTAGAAAACTGACATCAAGCCTGCTGTTTTGAAAATAGCTGTGATGACACTACATTAACGGACAGAATGCAAGTGAAAAGGGTAAAGGAGACCCAAATATGGCAGTCAGGCTGCAAACATCACACCAAAATCAGTGGGGACTTTCCAGGCCAATTTAGCTATAGTACCAAAACTCAAGGCATATTGAGTACAACTGCAAAAAGGTAACTGCTGCCTCAATTGTTACCATAGCTATCAGAATGATTTAAGTAAAGATGACAAAATTATTAAAGTTACTTGATGAATGGATTTTAGTAAATTATCATGACCCTAAGGTATTTCTGCAGGAAAAGTTTTTATATGATCTTTAAAAGCAGGAAAGAAATTGAGCATTTCCTAGGATTCTTATTAATAAAAGCAACAGTTAAAATTTAAAATAACTTTTCTGCTTTTTAGTAAGGAGAACTAAGTTCAGGTTAAGCTCTTTATCTTTCATGATGCACTGTTTGGGTTTTTTTTGATTTTGTTTTGTTTTTAAATCGCTTCTCAGAAAAGATCTGAAGTCCAGAAATACATTTAAGTTTGATTAAAAGTAAGAATAAAAGTTAAGAAAGGGCAACACTTAACTTCAGAAACATCAAAAAGGACTGGAAAAATATCGGAGTAAGCTATATGCTCACAGCATTGTGACCTAAAACCTCAGAATTTATTCACACCCTTTTCAGTGCATCTTTAAGATAGTTCTCTAGGGGTGCTTACACAAGTGATCAAAAGGCATTTCCAATTGTGCTGTAACTTTTGTGCTTTACACAAAGTGCACAGCCTGCATTACACCATGCATAGCCAGCAGGCAGCCAGCAAAATCTTCACAACCACCCCTAGCACGAGCACTTGCTATATCTGGCTCCAGGCAACAGTGAAAGCAGCTGAACAAACTGCACACTGAACAAATCTGTTTGAATACATCAGTCAATCAGTTACTTAATTAGAAATGAGCATGTGCCTAACTCTCAGTATTAATAGAATGCTAACAGAATATTGTACGCAGTAATAACCAGATACTTGAGTTGGGTGGGCACAAAGTACAGATTTTCCAAAGACTCTTCATACTCCACTCTAAACAAGAACTGAAAGAGATTTCAACCCGTTTCAGAGAAGCAGAAATAAAATAGATGGGGCCACTCCTTTAAGCTTTGAGTCAGAGTCCTCAGTGAATTAAAAACTGTAGAAGACTACTCTGAAACAAGCAGTTCCAAACAGATGCTGAAGCATAAAACAGAAACAAAGAATAGAAAATTGGTAATAAATAATACAAGCCTTAGAGAAATAAAGAAAGGATGTCTGGGACAAAGAGTTTTAAAGCTATTGATTTGCTAGAAGGACTTGTGTGAAAGTGAGTAACAGGAATGGACTTCCTGAGTAAGTAAATCCTGTGCAGTTTGGTTACATCTGGAACACTACCCAAACTGGAGACATGTGGGGTTTGAATGCTAGAGGGGAGAACCTAATTGAAGTGTCGAGCGAGGGAAATAAGAAACCTAGATTCAATAATTACACGCTGCAGAGCTCATACCCATTGTGGTGGTCGAGTGGTAGGCCGGGCTGTGGTCAGTAGCCCCCAAACGGCAGGTGGGTACTTTTGACCGATGGAGCGGAATTAGGTACTGAAGCGTATTGGTTGAACAAAGAGATTATTTACTTACGCCGTCGGTCTACACAGCGCAGGAAGAAGAACTGACTTAGATTACAGTTGCAAACGTGAGCTCTCCGAGTAAGACAAAATGATATGAACGGGCTTATTGGGCCTGCAGGGCATGGGGGTACGTCGGGACGGTCGGCGACAGGGAGTCGTTGGTGGGTGATCAGTCCGCCAAGTTCACTCCGAGATGTGCGCGGAGTTCTCCGACTTGGGCGGAAACTGCCTTAACCTTTATATGAGTAACAAGCCAATCACGAGTCACCAAATGTGAATAATTTAGAACCGGCCAATGGTGGTGTGCGTGTTTGCATAAAGTTGGCGGGAACTTTTTACTGCACCGGGGTTTTCTACCGTAGCGGAAAATTCCACTGTGGTGAGAAATTCCACTGCGTTATAGGCATCAAATCAATGAAACCTTCCACTGTGACATAGGCACTCAACTACTGGGTTCTGACACCCATCACCTTCAGCACCTATACATAATCATATTGAATTTAATCATAATTATTTATTAGGAAACTTTACTATCTGGGAACATATAGGTATAATAAATTTTGGACAATTATTCCCAGACAATATACTTGGATCTTTCAAAGACATTAAAATCCCAATACTAATATTTCCCAATACTCCTAATTGAGACACTTTCCTGACATCTTCTGGGAAGGTAAGTGTCCGTAAACCTTTCCTAATAAGTCAGTGTTCTAGAGGGGAAAAAGGAAAAAAAGTCATACTTAAAAATTTGGTGAAAATTCTTGGAATTTGCTGAAAAAGGATCAGATCCTGTCTTCAATCGAGAAAGATTGAAAAAAAACTTTTGTGAATACTGAAGGGAACTGCAAGTTCTATGAGATAACACTTAAGAATAAAATTTAAAATGACTTTGAAAACTAAAGAATATAGATGAGTGGAAGAGATGGAGCTTTGTATTATACAGTGTTCTGAGGAAAAATGCAGGGAGGAGTGAACTATTCGGAAGGTTATATGTTGGGCTGAAGAAACATAAATACTTAAACGGAAACAAAGTAATTGTCTGAAAATAAGAGAAGAAACTACAAGTATCCTTTGTAGACATTGACTTACAGGAGCACTGTTGATGAAAGATAAGTATCTGGCTTTAAAGATGCATCTAATCCCCTAAAACATACACAAATGTTAAATTCCTTAATTCATAACTTGGATTGGTCACTTCTCACTAGGAGGGATTCTTGCAGGTTTTCAAGACCCAGCTAGACAAAGCTTTGACTGGGATGATCTAGTTGGGGTTGGTCCTGCTTTGAGCAGGGGGCTGGACTAGACCTCCTGAGGTCCTTCTCAACCCTTATTTTTCTATGATTCTACAAGTTTAAAAGAAGTAATTCCTTGTAAACAATAAAACAAATATCCAAACACTGAAAGTTTCCAGTTTGGGGCTGTATAAACAAAAATGTCTATTTTGAACTGATATTTGGGTGCTCTGTTAGAGGTATAGATTTGTGTACTTCATGCCCATATTCTCCTGTAAGGGCCAGGTTCCCTGGCTAGACTACAACCCCTGAGATATGATGGAGAACAGTCACTAAGAGCAAAGAGAAACCTTGAGGAATCAGAAGAGGAGAGGTCCACTGAGGGAAAGGACAAAACAAGGATGGGATGAAGCTTTACTCTTACCTCCTTCCTTTTTGTTTCTGTTCTCAAGCACAGAAATCCCACCCAAGAAGGAGAACACACACCACACCAGCAGATTTCCACCATTCCCACTGTCATAGTCAAGTTTAGAACCCTATGGTCTAAAGTGCATTGTCTGAGGTTGTGGCATCTTCATTTTCAAAGGGAAATAGGCCCAGTGCTGGACAGGGACTGCACCTGCCTCAGCTGCAGAGTGTGACAGGTGGAGCAGAATTACTCCTCTGGGCTACTTAGCTCAAAGAATCTCTGTGGGAAAACAGTGTGGGGGGGTACAGGCTGTGCCACTCTGACAAATCAATTCCTCTCTCACCCTTAGGAGAGAAAGGGGCTACTGTAAAGCAGAAGCATCCCCTTAAGAAACATGTGACTCTGAAAGAGGCTGGAGACCAGGAAACAGATGTACCACTGGAGAGCACTTAGTACAAATGACATTTATGTATAATGGATGGTAAAGGTCCCAGTAGGGAATGGTTACAGGATGAAAGCTAGGAGCTTGAGGTCTTGCTGGGTAGAACACTGCTTTTGAGATTGGGATGAGGCCTCATTGCAATACCACTATAGGGGGAGACCGAGACTAGACTCCCAGCACTGAACTACTCCCTACCTCACCTTCACTGTCTCCCAGGAAGAGCACAATGACTCTCCTTGCAGCTCCGCTTCCTTTGCCACTGAGGGTACAGCTTCTGACAGCCCACGCTACAAATGTAGGCACATTGCACAAGGAGAGAGTTCCTAGGGCATGAGACCCCAGAGCATGTGGACAGCAGAGTGGATGACTGGATGCAATTTCACATCCACTCAGGAGACAGGATCAAGATCTGAGACCACTTACTGCTGAAGGGCTGCACACTGGGGGACAACTATCCCCACCACCATACCTGCTACCTCCCCCACTGGCAGCTGAGATACAGAGACAATAACCTAGATGACCCTGTGCAACTCGGCACAGTGGCACCTACAAACTATTGCAGCATTGAGCAAGGTAGGTTAAGATAGTGGAGCAATAAGTAATGGACAGAAAAACTCTGGATGTAAGACAGAGCAGAAGGGGACAGGGATTAGAAGAACCTAGTGGCTGCCCCAGCAACAATCCACGATTCAGGACAGGACCTACCCAATGTCCAGCAACAGCAGGAAGTAGCTAAAAGCCCACTCCCTGGGGAGCCTTTGCTACAGCACAGCGGTGAATTAGGGGAAGAGGTGAACCAGAATTTAACCACTCCCAAGTCCACCCTCACCCCCTCAGGACTTTTGCTGTGGGAGGTACACGAACAAGGCACCCAGGGCAGCCCCCAGGGAGCCTGTACCACAGGGCTGCTGCAGCTAGTGAGGGGGCGCTTGGCTGCAACAATCCACTTAACTAAGTTATTTTTCCCATAGTTTTGGCCAAAACTATTAGCTGTAGTAGTTTTTTACTTTTTTTTTTTTAATATGTGAAATACTTTGATCGATCCAGACCGTCATTCTTCATTTTGAGGTGGCAAAAAAGCATCAGCTAGAAGTTTTCACTTGGCTTTTTACATGGGATAGATTCTCCAGTCCAAACTACTTTGTACTGTATGGCCTGCAGTATTTGATTATAAAGGTGGGACAGCAAGAGGGAAAAGGTAACCAACCCAGTGTGTGAGTGATCCCCCTGGTGGCACATGACTATCTACTCAGCTTTTATACCATCCTGCCTCCAATCTCAGCCACAGATGGAGGAAAAAAGGAGCTTTGCAGATAGCTACTCACCCTGAGGAAGGGGGACCATAGTCTCATAAGCAAAGAAAAAGATACATTTGAAGCCATCTCTGTGCCCATGCCCTGTACCGTATGGATCTGTAGTTCTGCAGGCTCTGGCCCCACACTGTATGAACTGTTAAATCAGGAAATTTAGCGGCAACATTAAGGGTGTAATCAGACACTAGGCTTACATTTGTTAATTGAAAATGGTTTTTCCTCCAGGCTAATTGCAGTGAAAGTCATTAAATCACAATTAGGATGCATTTAAATATCCAATCCATTCAGAAATGCCATTCAGAAATGTTCTTGCAATAACACCGGGCACATGGCAGACTTGTATTAGGAACATACTTTTAGACACTGTGTAAGAATACAAGACTAGCCATCCTGAATGAGGCAGCTGGCTTGGCAAAGCCAGTATCCTGCTCCAGTAGTGGTCAATACCTGATACCTCAGAGGAAAAAAAAAAGTCTGTCCGGTCTCCATGGCAACCGACCCCAATCATGCAGGCAGGGGCTGCTGGGAAATGGAGTCCAGCTTCTGGCCGAATTGACCATTTTGCCCACCACTGGTTTAAATACTGCAGTACTTGCATCCTGGACAAGCAGCCTCCTAAAATCTTACTACTAGGTAGACATCTTATCCTTTCATCCAATTTTACCTCTCAAGCCCTCTCCTACCCTCAAAACTTTGCCTCTCTCTCTAACCATCACTCACTCTCTTCCTCCATCACACCCAAATGAGTCCCCTCCAAACTCGTAATCCATTGGAATTATCCCTCTAGTCCAAGTTCATGCTCTACTCACCACTCTTTCACCCTATCCTTATTTATTCCACAACACCACTCATTTTTCTGCACCACTCCCCACATACTCCTCCACTGGGAACTTTGTGTTCATCTCTCTAAGACCCACTCCCACTGAATGGGTAGAGAGCGAGTAGGGGGTCCCCTAGGCTGGGAGCAGCACAGCGCAAAACAAATTACTATGGTCAAGTAAAACGTTGCTTGTCAAGTTTGTCATCACTCATGTTAGCGGTGTGTATAAGAAGTGGCAGTGGAGGAAAAAAAGAGTAAATGATCATCTTACAATGGCAGATGAACCTCTCACTAAAAGCAAAGTAGGCAGAACATGTACATTTGAGCCTGCTTGGACTACAGACAGGGATTTCAAAGAATCAATTTGAGAAAACAAGGAAAGCAGGCATGATGCTAAAGGCAGCTGGTGTTAGAAGTGTGCCCTGTACTACATGGCATTGTACAAGCTTAATATAGGACCGTCACCCCCATTATGTTGAAAAGGTCATGATTCTTTAAGTCTGTAGGCACAGAGCAGGAGCCACACCTCTTTCTGGGGGTATATAAGATGCCTTGCTGAAGTGCTATGCAGTTAGATAGGTGACAGCCTGAAGGAAGGAGCTCTGCTAGGAATGAACTCCTGATGGCCAGGGGAGAAACAAGCTTGAGTGGCTGCTGTATAGGCGAGCCAGGCCCAGGAATATTCGGTGAAGGAGGTGGTAGTTAATTTAATTTAGAGTAGGCCTTGAAGGGAGGCAATAAGACTGGCTCAGGCTGCATCTACAGTGATTTGAGGCCTGCTGTTAATGTCTGGAATACAGGGAGAAACAGGACTAGCAAAAACAGCTCCTCGACCAAACTGGAGGCTCATAAGAACTCAAATAAGATGTGGCAGGAAAGGGGGCTTTAGCATGCCCTAGGGGGCTCTCAATATGAGAGTCGTCACAAGACATATGCAGCCACACTGATAGCACAAAACATGCCAACGTACTGTCAGCAAGAACAACTCAGTTTGGTATTATGCAGTTTTTGGTCAAGGCCAAGAAGGTAGATCTTTGGACTATTGCTCACATTGGAAAACTGTTTCACCTATTTTGTGGCAGACAAGAAGAATGTACAGCTTCTTGGTAACCCATTTTCTACTTCAGAGGAGAAGTTGAAAATTATCTACCCAAGATGCATCTTGAAATTTTGGAACTGAAACACAATTCAGGCCAATATATGAAGGTCAAGAAATTATGATCGTCTATCACCAGCAAATGAAGCTCTCTTCTCAATCTGGAAATTCAAATTCACAAGCTTTTTCCTCTTATTGATGTAACCTGGTTCTGTAGTACATGGCCAAGTTTGGATTAACACATCTGCAAACAAGCATTTTCAACAGTGTACTTCATAAAAAAAACAAAGTTCCACTCCAGGCTGACAGACAGCAACATTTGGTGGACCAGGCAGGCTGCTAGGACAACCAGTGCACCAGCAACCATGACCTGCGTGTAGCAGGTTGCTGGCTAGCCTGGCTCAAATCAGTCCTTGAGCCCCTTAATTTGGTCCCAGCAACAGTCTTTTTCTGGCCACAGAAACAAGCTGTAATGCCCTGGGTTCTTCTCCTCAGGGCTCAGCTGAAAGCAAAACAATTTGAACTTAGCTTCAAGCCCTGGGTCAATACGTACCACAGAGCACAACATTCCTTGGTTGGTGATGCAACAGGGGGCTTTCCCAGGGCCGGTCTGCCATTGGTCCGCCCACCTGTTTCTGGGCCAGCCGCCCGCCTCCTCTCCTGCCACACCTTGTTGTCTCTTAATTGGCTCTAATAAGGCAGAAGGATGCCCATTCTTGCCCTGATGCCAGGGGGCACTATCTGCGTCTCCATTCCTGCCCTACACCAAAGCCCAAGCCTCTCAGATGGCATCCAGGTAACACAATGCTCCCGGCCTACAGTTGGACCAAGCTTAGCCCTCAGGCCTCAGACACACACACACATTTATACTGCCCTCCTTTCACTAGGGCCTCTTACACTCCACCCCTTCTCACAGGGTCCTTTTCATGAATCAACAACTTATACCACCTTGCTCCCTCTTGGAGCGGGCCCCTTCAGCCATAGGCTTTATCTAGCACATACCTTGGGTGGCAGGTGGACCGTCTTTTGGGCCTCCCACATGACCCTCACCAGGGTAGTGGCCAGCCAATTACCCAATCAGGGCCAAGCTTGCCCTGGCCCTGCCTGGGGCAACACTATACAAACTCACACACGCACACCAGGCTCCTAGCCCTCTGGTTTCCCCTTCACTGGGGCTCCACATCTTCTGCCCCCTCAATGGAGCTACAGGGCTTCCCCCCACAGTGGGGGCTCAGGTGGCTGTAGCTGTGCCTGGCCCCAACTGCTACCCACAGTAATGTGGGGGCTAGGGGTTATTAAGGCACCCCAACCCACCTTCCACCAGGGTGGTAACTGGTCTGGTATTTTCCTGGAGGCTCCCACACCACTGGGAGCCCCATCAGGCCACCCACTCCTGGCAGGGTGCAGTTTTAGGTCATGCCTAGGACAAGGAGCCTCCAAACCATCCCCATAAGCTCTGCCCTTACCTCCAAGATGTTTCATACAGCCTTTCAGCCAGGTGATGTTTCTGCCTGGCCTGCCAGCAGAAAACTGCTCTGTTTATATAGGTGGCCAGAGTTCTAAAATGGCCACTGTAATCAAGCACCTGATAGCTGTTTGGCTCAGCCCTTAAAGTGGCAGGCACCAAAAGTGCCCTGCCACAGTGATCACAACACAAAGACCCACCAGTGTCTTGACTCCTCCTCAACCTAACATACCTTTCAGATGGAGGGAGCATTCAGATGGAACAGATTCCTTCTAGAATCAGCACCTGGTGACAGATCCTCTTTACAAGCAGAGGACTTTGACAGCCCCACTGCTGGGGTTACTTCACCCAGTTAGACTCATGCATGCAAGTGAGGAGGAGAGAGCAACACCTGACTTAGCTATGAGGTTATAGTAGTACTGCCCTTTACTACAGTCAGCCTGACAAGTCAATACCCAGTCTAGACTCTGCTGGACTGGAGAACAGGCAAGGTAAGAGTCAGGAAATAATCTAAGAAAGAAATTTGATTTTGGTAGTTATTGAAAAAGGAAAGGTGGAAGGAATGGGGAAAAAAAACTTAAAGGAGTTTCCCAGGGGTTGGTCCTGGAGCCAGTTTTGTTCAATGTCTTCGTCAGTGATCTAGAAGATGGGATAGAGTGCACCCTCAGCAAGTCTGCAGATGACACCAAGCTGGGAGGAGTAGTAGATATGCTGGAGGGCAGGGATAGGATTCAGAGTGACCTAGACAAATTGGAGGATTAGGCCAAAAGGAATCTCATGAGTTTCAACAAGGACAAGTTCAAAATCCTGCACTTAGGACGGAAGAACCCCATGCACCAGTACAGGCTGGGGGCTGACTGGCTGGGCAGCAGCTCTGCAGAAAAGGACATGTGGGTTACAGTGGATACGATGTTGAATATGAGCCAGCAGTCTGCCTTTGTTGCCAGGAAGGCTAAAGGCATACTGGGCTGCATTGGTAGGTGTATTGCCTTGTCAAGGAAAGAGATTATTTCCCTGTATTCAGCACTGGTAAGGCCACATCTGGAGTACTGTGTCCAGTTTTCAGCACCCCACTACAGAAAGGATGTGGAAAAGTTGGAGAAAGTCCAGTGGTGGGCAACAAAAATGGTGAGGGGGATGGGGGACATGACTTATGAGGAAACACTGAGGGAATTGGGCTTATTTAGTCTAGAGAAGTGGAGACTGAGAGGAGGACCTTCAACTACCTGAAGGGGTGTTCGAAAGAGGATGGAACTATGCAGTTCTCAGTGGTGGCAGATGACAGAACAAAGAGCAATAATCTCAAGTTGCAGTGAGGGAAGTTTAGGTTAGATATTAGGAAGAACTTTCTCACCAGGAGGGTAGTAAAACACTGGGACAGGTTACCCAGAGAGGTGGTGGAAGCTCCATCCTTGGATGTTTTCAAAACCCAGCTAGACAAAGCTTTGGCTGGGATGATCTAGTTGGAGATGGCCCTGCTCTGAGCAGGAGGTTGGACTAGATGATCTCCTGAAGTCCCTTCCAACCCTAACTTTCTATGATTCTATTAAAAGACTTTTTAACACCCAGCCAATTGTAGGGACATGCTCTGTCCTCAGGACTACCTGAGAGTTTTGCAAAGTTTCCATTGTGTTTCAACTTAAGCAAAAGTTTTCTGTTGTTTCTTTGTCTTATGCTTAAAATTGTAAATTACTGTACTCAAATGTTCTTTTTAGAGAACAGACAGTTCCTGTCCAGCCATTTTTATGACATCAATGCCACCACCTAAATTCTAATATTAAACTTGGGTAACATGGCATACCTTTCAGAAGGAGGGAGCACTCAGGACCGGTTTCTTCTAGGATCAGCACTTGGTAATAGTTCCTCTTTGCAAACAGGCAGGCTGGACAGCCCTACTGTTGGGGTCACTTCATCCAGCTGGACTGATGCATGCAAATGAGGGGAGAGCAATAAATGACTTGGCTGTGATGTCATAATAGCGCATCTTACTCCTGAAGTCAACCTGACAAGTTCGTGACCATCTGGACTCTGCCTGGCTGGAAGACAGAAATATCTGCTGCTGCTCTGGGTGGGCAGAAAATCAAGTTGGAAACAAGAAGCAATGCAACACCTGCCTGCCAATATAGCACAGTTCATTTGCAAATCTATTGCTCACCTTTCACATGTCAGCATACAGCTCTACTGTACTGCCAATACTTTAAAATAGATCTCCACAAGGTCAATGCAGAAAACAGATAATCACTTCCTAGGGTTGTTGGATTTTATCTATGTTGCAGCCATGGAGCTGCTTGATCCAGCAACATCCTTCTTCCTCATTCTTGGATAAAAATAAATGTTAAGTACTATCTCTACAGGAGTCACTGACACCTATTCTTTCCCTTCTGCTGACACTCAAATTCTGGATCTATTTTACCCATATCCCTGCCCATGTTAATTTAGGTTATACTGATGGGCTGTCCAGTGTCCACCTTATCTCAGTCTCATTCCAGTACCTGCAAGGCTATGGGATAATTCTTTCAGGCCTTGAGTTTCTTTGATGTATTGGAGCTCCAGCAATACCAAATACCTCTTAATTTTTTTGTCATTTAAACCCTGTAACCTCCCATCCCATTTTTTGACCTTTTATGCCTCCTCTAATACTCGGTGGCTTCCCTCTTTATTCCTTTGAGTCTGAAAACCCCTCACTCTTTGTTCCCTCAAATTAGTCCCTTCCAAACTCTGAGCCCATTAAAATTGCTCCACACTCCCAAATACATCCTCTACTCAGTACTCCCCATCACCCTACCACAATTGCTTTCCCACCACCATTCCTTTCAGAAATCTCTCCCATGCTTCTCCACCGAGAACTGTTCACTCACCTCAGTTGGCACAGAATTAACATTTGTGACATATGGCCAGAAAACTGAAGCAGTTGTGACATGTGTGGGCCTCTATCCAACTTAGAGCAAACAGCCAGGTGACAATATCAGGTTGATTTTGCATAACAGAAGCCTGCATTTACATCTCAAGGGAAGCCAATATCCTAGTGCTGAAATCTGTTTGGAACCAGATACAACAAGCTGCAATAGCAAATACATGAAGTATTGAGTGGATTGTTGTTTAGATAAATGGAGAGACAGTAGTGTAAAAGAAAGAAAATGAAGAAGTACCCTGCTACTAAAGGTATGCATCCCCAATTAAGTGACACCTTTCATATCCACAAAGAATAATTTGGTCTGATCCAGCTCTGAAGGCTTCAGTGAAACAAAGTAATTTAAATAAAGCCAATTAGCGATCTTTGATCAGAATATTAAGATCATGTTTACCAGCCACTCATAAATAGGAAATGTAACTGGAAGGAATTGGGGGGTAACTCTTCACACCTGTGGGACTCCTGCATGTACCAAGACGCTTGTCTGATAGAACATTTAAGAAGGATTGCCCCCCACCATGCTGTGGAAACGCAGGCCGAGACGGCTCCATGGAAGAGAGACTCATCCTGTAAGATTATGCTTATCCTTAGCAATTAATCTTATTTTTGTCCATTAATCAATAAACTTGTAACATTGGTTGGACTGATCCAATTGTCCATTTAAATTCTCTCACCCTTCCCACCTTGCTCAAAATTGTTAACATGTTTCCTCCCCAAGACCTACTCCTGCTAGACCAGACAACTTCTGCTATCCACCCCTCCTTCAACTCTGTTCCCTCATAAACAAAGTCCTAAGCCTGCTAAAAACCACCCCCTTAAAACCTTCTTTTCCCAGATCTCCAAAAGCTCCCCTCTTTCACATTTGTCCCAACTCCTTCAGATGTCACTTGAGGCAGGGCAATATCTTGCAACAGGAGGGTATACTCTAACTTGTACTTATGAAAAGTAGATTTTAAAGACACCTACACACCAAGTCAAAGATTTCTCACTGTATCTGCTGCATACATCACTGCTCCTTTTTCTCCTGCAAAAATCTAAAACTCTTGGTTCCAAAATGATACCTTTTATTAGACCAACTGAGAAATTGCAAAAAAAAATTAAAAAAAACTTTTTCTGCAAGCTTTTGGGCTTATGCACCCTTCATCAGGCTCAGGGGAAGTTCAACATGGTGAAAAGTCCCCATAAGTAGGAAATAAACTTCATTTTTGCACAGAGGAAGCAGAAGCTGGAAAACTGTCTCTCTGGGTCCATGAGAGTCTCTCTGTGAGCTTCATCTCTGTTGTGTAGATCAAGCAGGATTTCTTCCCTGGTGGTGACAGATAGCAGGCAAGGAGGTATAGAAATCTTTCTTGTTGTTCAGCAATGAAATGAAGCAAAAAATGAAGAATGAAATGAATGAACATTTTCCCTCCCCCATATGTAGGAAATAAACTTCATTTTTGCACAGAAGAAAAATGTTAATTCATTTTGCCATCATGCCTGCCATCTGACACCACCTGGGAAGAAATCCTGCTTGATCTACATCATGCGCTGTATAAAGGGGCTGCTATCCTGCCCTGACACTGCAGCCTCT
Organism: Alligator sinensis; assembly: GCF_000455745.1. Lineage (NCBI taxonomy): Eukaryota > Metazoa > Chordata > Crocodylia > Alligatoridae > Alligator > Alligator sinensis. Next base: position 31,266 of record NW_005843220.1, read on the forward strand.
GTTCCCTATCCCTGCCAAATTAGCCACTCCAAATCCTTGCTCACCACATTTGCTGGAGGCAATGGGGAGCCTCTGTGTGGAGAAAGAAAACAGCCCTAGGCATGGAGCACAGAGGAGCTGGAGCAGCAGCTGGGTTCAGCTGTCTGCAGCTCTGGCTAGATCGCAAGGGATGGCCTACCCTAGGTAGGAAGTTGCTAAACGTGACTTAAAGTACCGCAACCCAGCAAGTAGCAGCATCCATTAACTCTGCCAGTTGTATTTTTCCCATTCATTTTTGTCATTTTCTCATAAAAAAGCACAAGTCTCTAATGCCAGCTACCCATGAGCATAGCTGCTACCCTCTGCTGCTTAGCAATCTCAAAAGCCCACCAATATCTGTCTCCCTCTTCAACCTAGCACACCCTTCAGAAAAATGCAGTACTCTGATGAAACAGATTCCTCCTAGATTCAATCAGAGCTCGGTAGCAGATTTGAAAGCAGGCAACCTGTACAGCCCTAGCTCAAGGGTCAGTTCAACCAACTAGACTGATGCATACATGAGGAGGAGTGCTAGTCTTGAAGCTTGGCTGGACCTACATATGGAATTTAAAATACCACATTACAACAGTTGCACCTTGCACAAGAATGTAAGATTGTGACAGGCCATTTGAAATGAAGCAATCACAGCTGATCTCATCTCCCATGCTGGTTTTAGATACACCTGATGTTTACTTTTGCTAAACCGTTTATGGATAACTGCCCCTCCCTAGGCAATTGTCTCCTCCTTATTGACATGTCCTTCCCCAATCAATTCATATTTCTCAGAGCAAACAGAGAATGTCTGTCTGGGGTTTTGATCTGGGAAGCACTTGCCTCAGCCCAGGTCCCAGCCCCAGCCCCAATCCCTATCTTGCTGTGGGGGCATTGAGCTGCCCCTCCCCAGGCCTGTCCTTCCCCCCTCTGCCCACCACAACAGACTTACCAGCTGGAGACACCTGTGTCCAGCATCAAGGTCTGCTGCCTGTTTAGTCTATGACTGAATCTTCAAAGTGGCGCCGAATCTTCGGATCCAATTCAGCCGAATCCAATTGGGAACAGCGATTCGAATTACTGAATCGAATCACTGTCTCTGAATTGGCTGAATACAAATCAGAATTGAATAGTTAGTGCTTCACACAGGCCTAATGCTTAACATGCTGTACAGTTAAAGAATGTTAGTGGCACATTAGACTGCATAATGGGGAGGGTGAATTACATAAAAGGATATTATCATGCCATTGCCTCTTTGGAGTATTATGTCCTTTAATGGTGGTCACCAGTCACAAGAGGCCACTGCAAGCAGAGAGACAGTTTTAGATTCTAGAGCATCTATTTAATCTCTTCAAAAACAGTCTACTAGGATACAAGAAGGACTAGTCTGGAGGATTCTGGGGAACTTTAGTGAGCTGACTCTCAAGATATATCCAAACACCTCATTGACTTGCTCTATACACAGCACAACCTAGTTAAATGCAACATGAGATAGTTCAAAGTGTTGGATACCTCAAAACTATTGTCGCTACCCAGCTGAATGGATAGGTTTTTGTATGTCTTACAATACAGACAGTTCAAAATATGACTACTTTGACATTCAAAGCCACTTTCTGGTCCTTTGGACCACAAACCCATGAAAACTTGTTTGCTTACTTTGAAGTACAGTAGTACTGGATACATCTGCATATACAAATAATTTAAAGTAATAAACTCCAGAGTGTTTGAGCCAGAGTAAACTACTCCCAAGCATAGTGTCTACACATGTGCCTGGGACAGCAGCAGTTTGAGCCATGGCAGAGCTGCTCCTGCCCTGCCACAGCAAGCAGAGGGAGCTCCAGGCTCCAGCTGCAGCCCCTGCAACCAACCACAGCAACCTGGGCACCAGCTCACTGTTTAAAAAGCTGCCCCATGCTTTGTTCTCTGGCCACATGCTTCTCTGGCCAATGCAGCCCTCCAGGGTGCCGGTCTCAAGAGCTTGTGCCCAGTACAAAGTGGATGCTCCTCACCCTACACCCAGTAGTGATGACCAGCACCATGGCCTTCTGCTTACTGACAAGATGGTCACATTGCAGACCTGCACTGAAGGTCACCTGTCCCTGATGACCCTCATCCCATCCTCCCCACCCTGCCCTGTAGTCCCGCAGCTGGGCCCCTGGCCCAGCCCATGCCCCACTGCACCATCCGCCATCAGCCTCTGGCCCACCTTCTGGACCCCAGCAGTGACACCAGTGATGGCCACATGGATGCTGATGAGGCTGGCATTCATGAGCTTATGGTACTGTAGCCCTGCCACTTTTGGGCTCACCCCACAAGCCAGGACTGGTGGTACTACATCATCTTGCACACCTGGGACAATGATCAGTGGCTGGACTCATTCCACATGACCTGGCCTATGCTCCACAACTTAGTCCAGGAGCTCAGCCAGCATCTGGAGTGCCAACTCATCACCATGCGCTAGACCCTCCCTGTGGAGACCCACATGGTCACTGCCATTCTGAAGCTTGCCATGCCCACCAGCCTCTGCTACAATCACCCACAAGTTTAGGGTGGGCAAGGCAACTGTCAGGAAGGCTATTCTTCAGATCTGTAGTGCCCTCCAGGACGTGCTCGTCAACACCATGGTCTGGGTCACTGATGTCCTGGAGGTGGTGGCAGACTTCCAAGCACTTGGCTTCCACCAGTGCATCAGGTCCCTCATTAGGACACATCCCCACCACCTGCCCATGCCAGGTTGACTGCCCCTACTACAGCTAGCAAAGCTTCCATTCTGTCATGCTCAGATGAGGTTTAAGAGGCAAGGTCCTTCATCTGGGTGGGAAGAATCCTCACCACAACTATACAATGAGTGGTGGTCCACTGGCTGGCACAGCATCTGAATGAGACCTGAGGGTCACAATTGACTAGCAGATGAATATGAGCCACCAGTGCAATGAGGCTGCCAGAAGGGCAAATAAAATGCTGGTGTGCATCAGCCAATGTGTGGCCAATAGATCCACGGAGGTACTCCTCCCTCTTTATTCAGCATTGGTGAGGCCTCAGCTGGAGTACTGTGCCTGGTTCTGGGCACTGCACTTCAAGAAGGATGTGGATAAGCTTGAGATGCTACAAAGAAAGGCCACCCATATGGTTAAGGGCATGAAGGGTAGGCCCTATGAGGAGAGACTCCGGGAACTGGGACTGTTCAGTCTGAGTAAGAGAAGGCTGAGAGGTGACTTGATACCTGCCTACAAGTACACCAGGGGGAAGCATTAAGAAGTAGGAGAGCAATTATTCAGGAGGGCACCTCAAGGGAGGACAAGGACCAATGGGTATAAACTAATAGAGGGTAAATTCAGTTTGGACATAAGGAAGAACTTTTTCTCTGTAAGGGTCACCGGAATCTGGAACACACTCCCAGCAGAGGTGATGCAGTCACCATCCTTGGAGGTGCTCAAGATGAGGCTAAACAGGCACCTTGTTGAGCTCAGCTGAACCCAATAACTTCCTTCCCATGGCAGGGGACTGGACTTGTTGATCTTACAGGTCCCTTCCTGTTGCTGCAGGCTGTGGTGGACCACCAAGAGGTCTTCACAAACAACTGCACCAGCTGGGCTGGCAGCACCTGCAACAGTTGGATTTTCCAGAACTCTGCCCTGCCAGCCCTGATGGACAGAGTGGCCACTTTGCACCAGGAGTCCTGGACCTGCATATAGGTGATGTGACAGTCTTGCTCCTCCTCATCTGGGACTCTGAATACTTGGTGCAGTCATGTGTCCTTACATTGGCTACCTCAGTCAACATCAGGTACACTTCAACTAATGTCTGGGCTGGAGCCACATGCTGGCTGAGTGTGCCTTCTCTGCCCAGCCTCTTCTGCAAGGGCTGGGCAGAGAAGGCATGGCACGTTGAGGATGCCTGGCACTGGGAGCATGAGCTGAGGTGATGAGGATGGGTCAGCCCCTCCTGAAGACCTGGGTAAGCAACACATCCAGCCGTGGCAGCTACAACACCATATCCACGAGGCACTCTCAAGTCACCTCCTCTACCACCTCTTCAGTAGGGCGCTGTCCATAGATCCCAGGCCCACAGTGCAATGCCAAACAGATACTGCAGGCAGCGTTCAAACATTAAAAACTTTATTTTCACCTGCAACACACCAACAGACCCCCTCCTTCCCGACACCCCCCCCCCCAAAAAACCCCAAACACACATCACCAGTAAAGCTCCCTCATCCCCCTGAAACTATTTACAGGTGTTGAAACTAAACATTCAGTTGAGTAATGAGGATACAGTATCTCACGTTTTTGAGTAGTTTGTCACAGGATGAACATGGAAACCAATTAAATAGAGTTCATAGACATTAGGGCTGGAAGGGACCTTGTAAGATAATAGGGTCCAGCCTCCTGCCCAAAGGGCAGGAAGTCAGCTGAGGTCAGATGAGCCCAGCAAGGTGAGCATCCAGGCATTTCTTGAACATATCCAGAGTAGGTGCTTGCACCACTTCTGGAGGGAGTCTATTCCAGACTCTGGAGACTCAGACAGTAAAGAAGTTTTTCCTTATGTCCAGTCTAAAACCATCTTCCAGCAGTTTGTGATGGTTAGACTTTGTCTTCTCTTGGGGTGCCCTGGTGAACAGACATTCTCCCAGTTCCTGATGCACACCTCTTATAGACTTATAGGCTGCCACCAAGTCCCCCCCTGAGCCTTTACTTCTCCAAGTTGAAGAGTCCTATGCCTTTTAGCCTCTCCTCATAAGGCCTGCTCTCTTGACCTCTAATCATGCATGTAGCTCTCTGTGACAGCTAAAAATTATGTCTGTGTGATAAAGGTGCTTGCTGAAGGCTCTGTGAAGATTAAACCAAGTGTTTTTCTGTCATTTGTTCAGATATTAAGCTATATGTTGTTGCTAAGAGCCTAATTAAAGTTTAAGATGTAATAAGGCCTTATATAAAGTAAGGCCTAGTAAATTTAGCAAAGCCTTATAGAAATAATGGTAGGCCCTGTGGCGTAGTTAAAATTAACCTTATCAGAAGAATCCAAGGCTTGTACTGCTATTGGTCAGTCTAAAGACAGTTGAAGTAAAAAGAATCTGAATGGCTGTAAGTTATCAGCACAGCTCAGAAGTTATAAATTGGCTGGCACATCCGGAAATCATTTAGAAGGAAGATACAGCTCTGTGAAAGGAACTACTAATTAGCTGTTGACCTGGATCAGTGGGCCCATGAACTGAATACCAGGATCCTTCCCAGTACCTCTCAGACAGCGCTGATCAGGGACACCTAACATCACTGAGCTTTGTAAAAAAGAAACTTCTCATACATCAGGCATCAGAGGGGACTGCCGATGTGTTGCCGACACAAATTATTATCATCTGTCATTATCTGTCTTAGTATACTACGTGTACTTGTGTTTTTGGTAAGTCAATAAACCTTTCTCACCTTTTTACCCCCTGACCACACTCTCAATCAATCCCGAACCCTCCGCAGGTGGCTGAGACATAAATTGGTGTCACGAACAGGATTAGGAGACTCTGGTCTGGAGAGAAAGGTCAGAATCGAGGGAGTTGTGTGGGCCCCGTTGGTGGCTTTGCTTAAGGAAGTGACAGGGATAGAGAATCCCAGGTGGCATAAGGATAGGTTGAGACCTGCCCGGAGTGACCCGGGAACTGTACCCAATCATTGGGCTAGGTTTGCTACTGCTGCCCGAGGTAAGCCCAAGAAGGAATGCCTGTCGTGGCTGCTGGCCACATGCCTGCGGTTAGGAGCCAAAGAGAATGCCCAGCTCTGGGAAAAGGTCACCTGGCTGAGTAAAGAGTTAGAAGACATGAGAGATTCCAACAGTGTGGCGTGCGAGGAGGCACGAGCCACTCAGAGTCGCTTGGAAACATTAGAACGGAGGGAAGGAAAAATTATAATCGTGTGCGTGGCCGCTTCCCTCCAGAAGAGGGTGCAGTTAGCACAGGCTGTGGAGCCATCCTTCCACAAGGTGCAGCAGTGTTTGTATGGAGAGAAACTGGCAGCTAAGCTCTGGGAAGATCAAGAGGAGGAGAATGATGGAAAGGAGGAGACTGATGATGAGCCTGGTGCTGAACCACCCCCGTATGTCCCTGCCCAGAGGGAGGAACCTAGCTAGGTCTTCCCCATGGTGGTAACCCATTCAGGGCCGCAAGGAGGGAATCCCCGAACAAAGCTATGTTCCTTTACCCATGCAGAGATCTGAGATATACAGGAACAGCATAAGTCCAAGCCGGGAGAGCCAGTGATAGACTGGGTAGTTCAAATGTATAGTAAAGGGGCATTCGCAATTTCAGTGAGTAGGGCCAAAGCAGCACAAATTGTTCTGCGCCCTGAGCTCCAGTTAAATCAGTTTGCAGGAGTTGATGAAAATGTTACTTTGTTTTCTGCCGCACTTCAGGCAAGTGTGGCCACTTATGGTAATATGGAAGAACAACTTAACCCTGCCCCTCGGGCGTGGGCCAATTTAAAGGAGGCTGTCTGCTGCTTGTATCATTAACATTAACTGAAATCATTCGTGCAGCAGTTTGGGCTCACATGCCAGATGCAGAAATCGTGACAACACCATTGTGGAGGAGGTTTTGCCGACGAGCACCAACAGAGTGCACCTCAGCCCTGTTGGCCTTGGAGCCAGAGGCAGTGAATCACCCGGTAAGAGATGCAATCTGGCCATTAGTGCAGCTTTTACTCATTTTGCAGAAGCCAGGACTTGCCAAGCCAACGAAAACTGCCAAGGCCATGGTGGTGGCCTCAGCAAAAGACAAAACCCTTGGCCCCCCTGAATTGTTGGAAAAAGCCGGGGAAGGCCGGCCCAAGACTCCGCAAATAAAAATGTGGAAAGACTTGTTAGCTGCTGGTTTCAATGAGGTGCAAATTGATGGATTGCCCACCAGTGTCTTGTGAGGGCTGTTTTCACTGTAGTGAAAAGGCAAGCCCAAAAGCAGAGCCGTCTGCACCACCAGCAGGGTCACTGGAGGGAGTCTCTGCCCTGAGGGCAGAACTGTTGACATTTTCCCAGGCACATGTGGGGTCACCAGACTTTACTCCCCCCCACCCTCCCGCCCCGATCACTTGGCCTATGGAGTCCGGTCAGCCCAAACCCCAAAGAAAGGGGCCACAATGGGGGCAGTAGTGAGCTGGGGACTGGTACCTAAAGTTAATATTGGCCCCTTAATTCAGATACCTGTACAGATTCAATTAGGTAAAAGTAAAAAGTCAACTGATATACTATTAGACATGGGTACCCAGATTTGCATTTTAAATTCCACAGATTGGAAGGGGAAGACTGGAATCCCTTATTAAGTAATTGGAGTTGGAGGCACCAGACGACCAGGACATCTAGTCCGAGCAGCCTTCACGTTACCTAATGGCTCTAAGGTGACGGTGGCAGCAATAATACTTAAAGGGGGATCAAGCTTACTGGGACTTAATGTACTAAGAGAACAGCGGTTTGCCCTTGAGCAAGAGAATTGGCAGTTTGGGTGCGCAGTGCCTCACCAAAAACCAGAAGAAACAGCTATAACAGCTGTAACTCAATGTAGCATGACCCCATTAACCCTGCCTCCCATGAAAGGAGTACACAGACCCCAGTATTGAACTCCCCCCGAGGCCACACAACCTATCCAGTGTATTATAAGCCAGCAGTTAGAAGACGGGACTATTATCCGAACCCACTCTCTGTATAACAATCCAGGGTGGCCAGTGCACAAGCCAAATGGAGGGTGGCGGTTGCCTATTGACATCCGAGCTTTAAATGCTAATACTGACTCCTTGACGGCTCCCGTCCCATCACTACCAGCCTTAACAGAAAGCATCTGGTGTTATGGGCCTGCATAGATGGGATCCGTTGATATCAAGGGCATGTTTTTTGCTATTCCCATCCATGAGAGTCACTGGCCAGTATTTGCTTTCACGTGGATAGGGCAGCAGTATACCAACACCGTGTTGCCCCAGGGGTGGATACACAGCCCCACTCTGGTTCACAGGGTCCTAGCTACAGTAGTTCATGAAGTCCAAGAAAAGTACCCCGATGTACGCATGTGGCAATATATAGATGACGTCATGGTAGGCAGTCAAGAGAAAGAGGCTGTCACCAAGGCCTTTGAATCATTAAAAGAAAAAGTGCGTATCTTCAGATTCACTGTGTCTGATCAGAAAATCTAAGAAGTAGAGCCCCAGTGTGAATTTCTAGGGATAGAATGGCACAATGGGGGGCCCACAATACCAACTGAAGGGCTGCAAAGTATAGTAGAGACCCCAACTCCCACTAATGTGAAAGAACTGCAGGCCCAATTGGGAGCACTCAATTTTTGGCGTATGCATGTTCCTGAGTTTAGTGTATTAGCTCGTCCCTTGTATAATCTGTGTAAGAAGAGGACTAAATAGGAATGGGGTCCTGAACATAAATATGCCTTATGGGCCCTTAAAGAAGCAGTAACTGTCCATGCCTCCCTAGCAGCATGACGTCCCGAAGGAGAACTTTGGTTCCATATAGGTGTCTCGGAAGGAGGACCACACTAGAGCCTGTGGCACAAGGAGTCCTCAGAAGCAGAAGGAAAACCCCTTGGATTCTGGAGCCGAGGCTGGAGAGGGGCGGAAGCAAGGTATACTCTCTTAGAACAGATGTTGTGTGCAGCAACAGCGGCCCTAGAAGCCACAGAAGCACTGAGAGGGGAATTACCCACAGTTATCACTACTTCAATACCTATTCTCAGAATGGCTCTGTCAGACCACCAGCTGCCACCTAGGGGAAGAGCCCAAGACACCAGAGTCCAAAAGAAGATTCATTACATCTTGAGCCAGGTCAAACGAGTAACCCCAAAGGGACACCCTGCATTAGTTAAAAGAGTCACAGAAAGTACAATTAATGTTTATCCTGACCAAACAAGCTGCAGTGAACCGTCACCCATCAAAGAAGCCCCTCCTTTCTCACCTGAAATGGAGACCTCAGTCAATGTTGAAGTCTGGTTTACAGATGGGTCTGCTCGAGGTCGTGCTTAGACAGCAGCCGCCTTGAGGATTCGAGATGCCAAGCAAGTAGTATTACAAGGCCTCGGAAAAAGTGCGCAGTATGCCGAGCTCGAAGCAGCGCTCGGTGTGGCTGTATGGGAATTAGTAGAAGGTCCACATCCTGTAAAGCCCATTTATATTTTTAGTGACTCCTAGATGGTGGTAGAAGGATGTACTAAATGGCTACCCCTATGGAACAAAAAAACTTCAAAAGACGAAGACAAGACATTTGGAGCCACGAAGAATGGGAGACCTTATGGAAGTTAGCCCAAGATGAGCTTCCTCTACACATCTGACATGTGAGTGCAGCACATGGGAGTAAGGCAAGAGAAGGCCCGGAGGCAAAGTAGAATAGGCGAGTTGATCAGCTAACAAGGGAAGAGGGTGCTGAAACCTTGTATGTTAAAGGAGAAAATAAAGCAGTTAGTCCATCATTGTCTGATTCCTCCTTCCACTGTACACCTGGGGAACGAGGCACAGAATGGCTACATCGACAACATGGGCATCCCGGGCATGATGGAAATGCCCATGTGGCTGCATCTTGGGGCATTCATGTAACTAAAAAAAGAGGCACAAGAAATAGTTTACACTTGCATCACCTGCCGCGAGATCAAGATGCGACTAAAACCTTGCCTGACTGTCCCGTTGTAATTACGTGAGGGAAAGGTAGTGTGACAAATATGGCAATGCAATTTCATAGGCCCTCCTCTCTCAAACTTCCCAGAAGTGACAGTATGTATTTGTAGCTGTAAAAGTTGTCACAGGAATAACGTTCGCCTGCACCTTGGCGAGAGCTACAGCCCAGGACACTTGTGCAGCACTGGAAACTCCGCTAGCTGTGTATCCACCACCCATAGAACCACAGAACAATAATGGCCCTCACTTCCACAATCATCTTATGTGTGACTGGACCACAAAACATGGCATGTTATGGACATATAACATCCCATACCATCCACAGTCTAACGGATTGCTAGAGTGAGCCAATGGCATCCTCAAATGTAATTTGTGATTGGCCTCTGGCCCAGCTCTTAAGGACTGGGACTTGTACCTGGATCAAGCTATCAATTGAGCCAATAACTGACCTCATCCAGGAGGTAGCCCTATGCAACAGGCCTTTGGATTAGGTGGTCCCCACAAGCCAGCAGTAGAGCGACTTGGGGTGGTGACCCAGGAAAGCTCCAGGCAGGAGATTGGGTGGTAATAAAGCATCCTCAGGGAGATAAATAGATGGGGACACAATTGGCAAAAGGTATGCATAATACTTGGAAGGTATTTAAGTCAGATTCATCTAACAGGAGCCAAGCTCCTTGTTGTCTTGTTCCTACAGATTGGATCTGTCCACAAATGCAGCCATAGCCACTCCTAATTAAGCCTGCCAATGAAGACGAGTCCTGCTCTCTCACCAGTCTGAATTAACTGGCACCATAAAGTGGTAAACTGTTAGAACTGTATTCTTCTTGTTAATTCCTTATTGTGTTTCCTAGGTAGGGCATGTCTACTATCCTTCTTATTACCTAGACATTAATGAACTTGCTCCTGAAGACCTAAAGGAGTAGCCTGACCCTGAAGAGCATCCCCCGGAAACGCACTCAGATGACCTTCACGTGGTCCAGCTGCAGTATCCATCTTGAAAGAAACCCACCACCTCAGAGCAAGTGAAGTCCTGGTCTCTGAGTAGAAGAAACAGGATAGTTGACTGGCAAGGTGGTAACTGTTAGTTCGCCTGTGGCACCAGTTATTATCTTGGGTACATTTCCTACCTGAAGGCTGGAATGGCTAGCTGTGGGAGGGGAAGTAATTGTTGTAGCTCTGCTCATTTAGGGGTTTGTTGTTCCATACTTCCTGAGGGAAACCCCATTAAGCTCAATGCCCCTAAGTCTGTGCCCCCAATTGTGCATTCTGCATCTGTTCAGCCTCTTGAGCCACTGCATTTATGGGAGAATCTTCCCCCCCCAATTCCTATGGCTGACAACACTCTCCAGTGATGGTGTGAAGCCCACCAGGTGGGAGGGCACGTTACAGGTTAAAATGAAGTTATTACATGGTTTGTAAATCATACCTACACAGAGGCGTGGTAGAATGGTACCCACTTTAATACAACTAAAAGGAAGCTGTATCTGCAAGTCTCCACCACTTATTCCCATCTTTTTATACCAGTGGGGTTCCTAAAGCAGATCAGTGCTATGATTCTGCCAGGGCAGTGCCATTTCATCAACCTGGTACATCGTCCCCATGAGTGACAGTGGGAACGCTTTCGCTCTCTGGAAGGTGAAGCCTGGTTACAGGCTCCCAAGGAGAGAAAGATAAATGTAATCTGTGAGAGAATGGGGTGTTCACTACTATCTCTGGCTGTCCCCAACACCGCCCGTGTATAACTCCACAACCTGGTGGAGGTCACAGGTTCAAATCCCAACCCTCCTAAACGCTTCATTGTTCACTGCCTGGGTATTGTTCAGACCAAAACAATGGTATGTCCAAGCTACCTTTCCAAACTGTTCAGCAGGAGTCCGCATAGTTGAAGGGTTACTTAGGTGGGAATCGTTTTCCATTCCATGAATGCAGTTAGGTCCCGCAGACAAAGAGATGTTCCAGGTTCCAGGTTCCAGAATCGAAGGATGAGGAAGTAGAAGGATTGTGGGTTAGGTTACATGGGGGGCAAGGAGAAAGGGATTTGGTGGTAGGGGTCTGCTACAGACCCCCACACCAAGGGGAAGAACTAGATTCGGAGCTCCTGAGGCAGCTCACGGAGACCATAAAAGCTAAAGAGGCGGTAGTCACGGGGGACCTAAACTACCCGGACATCTGCTGGGAGACACAGACG
>NW_005843220.1:44516-44896 GCF_000455745.1 Alligator sinensis
GTCGGAGGGCAGGGAACAGCTGCAAGCAGATCTGGACAGGTTGGACAAGTGGGCAGAAAACAACAGAATGCAGTTCAACAAGGAGAAATGCAAAGTGCTGCACCTAGGGAGGAAAAATGTCCAGCACACCTACAGCCTAGGGAATGACCTGCTGGGTGGCACGGAAGTGGAAAGGGACCTTGGAGTCCTAATGGACTCCAAGATGAACATGAGTCGGCAGTGTGACGAAGCCATCAGAAAAGCCAATGGCACTTTATCGTGCATCAGCAGATGCATGACGAATAGATCCAAGGAGGTGATACTTCCCCTCTATCGGGCGCTGGTCAGACCGCAGTTGGAGTACTGCGTGCAATTCTGGGCACCGCACTTCAAGAGGGATG
>NW_005843220.1:45246-55822 GCF_000455745.1 Alligator sinensis
TCAAGAGGAGGTTAGATAGGCATCTAGCTGGGGTCATCTAGACCCAGCACTTTTTCCTGCCTATGCAGGGGGTTGGACTCGATGATCTATTGAGGCCCCTTCCGACCCTAACATCTATGAATCTATGAATCTATGTTATCTTTAGGACGGACTTAACTCCGCTATGCATGTATGGAACTTAGATAAATCCCAGAGAAATACTAAAGAAGTAGCCAATCTCTGACAGGCAGTATGGCTGCTTACCAGGGGAGGCATGCTCACAGGGAAAACTTTGGAGCACACTGACGAATTGCTAACTGATGTAGGATTAGAGACAGCCCATCTTGCCCAGACCACTGCTTTTAAAGTGGACAAAAATCAAACTTGGAGTACTGCTTGTGCGCAAGTTCAGTTATCATTAAACATGCATTTTTCCCAGGTAATAAACAACATTATGAACAGGGAATGGCCCCCTGGCTTAAAGCATCATGGAATGCCTTCAACATTTAAAGAAAGATACTCCTATCAAAGTACCTGGATTACCACTTGGGAAGGCTGTGATAAAGAAACTGTTCATTCCTGGTGCAGGGAGTAAAAGATGGAAACTGGGCAACTGCTTATTTGCTAAGCACGGGGCTAGGAGAAGGATGCCTTTGGGACTGGAATCTGCATCGCCCTATATGGGAAATAGTTACCCCCAATGGCCCTTGGTATATGTCACAATCCCCCTTGGTTCAAATCAGTAGCACCTTAATTAGATTAGGGACCCTATGGAAAGGCTGGCCTCTCAGCCCACCTAACATGACCTGCATATACGAGTTACCTAATGTGTCATATGTAAGAATAGGGTTATGTGTTTGTTGGGAAGGATCAGGTCGTTTGCTGTATGAAAATGGTACCACCTGGACTTTGTGCAATTCGTGTTGCTTAAGAGCTAAGAGTGAAGCCATTGCTCTGCTGCAGTTAAGTAACCGTACTATTCCCCTAAAATGGCCAGCAGTTTCCTCTGAGACTATACATCTCAACTTTACGATACTCACTTCATGGGCATCAGATGTAGACATGCCACAGTTAGAAAACAGGAATGAGATAAAAAATAAGCTGCAAAGCCTTGAAGCAAAAGCTTGGCAAGGCACTCAGTTGGCTCTCCTTGTTCGAGAAAGTGGACAAATCATCAGTTTGGCTGTCAATGTGCCCGAGCCATGTAAATGGTACGATGTGATTTGCACTGTTCGCTTGTCACCGGGTATCACCTCAACTACATGGCTAACCATCTTAAGCAGCATAGTGTTCTGCATTGCCCTAGTGGCAACAGCTAAATGGTGTTTTAGCCGTTGTTGTCGTAAATCTGTTCATGCTGTGCAAGTTAAATCCCTCCCCATTCCCTGATGTAGCGCATGTATCTTTACCATCTCAACTGTAGCTATCATAGTGCTTCAGCAAGGAAGGAGTGCAGTGTGACAGCTAAAAATTATATCTTCTAGCGTGACCACACTTCCCCATAATTTGGTGTCATCTGCAAACTTAGTCAGTCCACTTCTGACACCTGAATCCAGATCATTTATGAATATACTAAAAAGTACTGGTCCGAATACTGAACCCTGATGGATGCCACTGGTCATCATGTGCCATGGTGACAGACCAGTCTTTCTTTAGTACCAGTCAAATCTTTCTTTAGTACCAACCATCTCACTGTTTGCTTAGGTCTTCTCAAAGAGAGAGAAGGTGGCAGGATGACAGTGACAGTTCCCTGCCCTCTACAGGGAGAGGGTCTACTCTTCTCTTTTAATCCAGAAGTATTAAGAGACCAAAATATCAGTCATGGGAAGAGTTTATAAGAATTGTAACTAGTTAAAGTTAAAAGTTAGCAGCCTTTAAAATTAAGTTAAAAGTTAAATATTTCCACTTTCAACTAGTTAAAAGATAAGTTAAAAAGAGAGTAACTAGTTAAAAGTGAAGCTGATTCGTGAGAAATGCATGAAACACGGTGAATTGCCTCCTAGCATCATTTTTAATTTTCAAATGCAATGAGTGGGTTTCTTTTCCATAAGCCTACAGAAGCACACTAATTTACTCAGAACTCACCCTGCTTTACCTGAAAACAATGTTATACTTGGCATACAGTTTTCAGAATAACAATTTACCAGTACCCATGTAATATTAGATCCTTCTCACCCTCTTCAGGTGAAGTACTTTGTAAAAGTTAAAGCATCTTACACGTGTGCCAGAATAACAGAAAGGAGATATTCATAGACAGGTGACAAATGAAAGCTGTTCCCACAAAAAACCTCCGTTGTTACAATTTTTATTGCTCAAAAGATAACAAAAAGGAATGAAATACATCTGAATTAGAAATAATGAAAGTGTCTGAAAATCAAAATTAGACTGAAATGAGAAAATCAGTTTAAATGAGAAAAAGAATGTCCAGTTGCATAGCAGAAACTGTTTAAACATGCTTACTGAACTACAGAAAAAGCTGCATTTCAAAATTTACATCTGACAATTTTCCTCTTCTGTCTTGCAAAAGTAAGCCCCTGCTACTGAACAATCACTCTACATGGGCAGATGAGGGAATGCTTGTTCCCTGTCCTGCAGCAAACCAGCTGCCCTATTGACTTTTGCAAATGCACAGAAAATGCCAACATGAGCTAAGAAACTCTGGGATTTGTAGTTCTTAAGAGACCGTATCTCATAGGAAGGCACACTACTCTCTGTCTCTCAAACAAGAAGTCCTAGAGTTTCAATAAAGAAATACCATTCCATGCAAGTCCTAGAGAGTGGCTGTGTTAGGAAAAACTCTGGGAAAGCTGAATTTCAATTTTTTTTAAGTTTTAACTTATACTTTAAAAAAAGTTATAGTTAATCTTTTTTTTTTTTTAGTTAATTAAAAGTTGACACCTGAAAATTTAACTAGTTAAAGTTAAGAGTTTGCCATTTCTTTAACTTTTTAACTAGTTAATTAACTAGTTAATTCCCATGACTGAAAAATATGTATATGAGAAGGAAGGGGAGGTCTGAAATTGTTTTTGTGTAAAGCATAATCTAATCTATAAAGACAGCATAAAGAATAAAGAATAAAAAGTCGGGGGGTGGGGTGTGAGTGGGGCGACTGCCCCAGGTGCTGAAGTGAAGGGATGCCAACAGGCACTGCCCAGTTGAGACGGGGTGCGGGACAGAGCTGTGAGTAGTTCATTTGAAAGGGTGCAGGGATGGGGGAAGGGCAGACCCGCCACTGCGTGCACTACTGGGCAAGCATGCGGGGAGTGGGGAGGGGGGGACATGCTCCCCATGAACCTGTGCATGGGGTGAAGGCAGGCTGCCGCTGTGGGCTTCAGCCTGGGCACCAAACTTTGTTGCTACAGCAGTGAGCATAGGCAAAAGAAAGACTTTTACTGAGAAGAAAGAGAGTTACAAGAGAAGCAGTCATTTTTCACAGTATTATTTTGATTTTTTTTAGCCATCTGGTGAAGCCAGAATGACAAATGAAAGATGGAATGAAAATCAAATAAATCACCGTAGTCTGCTCTTCATTTTTCATCCCACATTAAAAAAGGACTCAGTGAAGAGGGCTGAGCTTAGACAAATACTTGGACCAAAATCACCATAATTAGAACTAGGAAATACTGCACCCTGCTGGTTTTTAATTTTTTTCCCCTCTTCCTGCCACAGAACAAGATGCAATATCAATTTGTACATGATTCTTCCTTGTAGCCAACTGAGGCAGACAATCTTTTCTGAACCATTCACATGTGCTCTCTGGGAGATCATTTGGATGATTTTAAAACAGTCCAGCACTGGGGGATGCCACACCACTGCTTGCTATCTATGTTCCACCCCAACAAGGTCCACTGAGGAACACAGCCCTTCTACTGCAAAGAAATGAAGGTGAAGCTGGAAGAAGGAAGGCCCAGCAGGAAAACTGTGCTGTTAGAAATAAAGAGGAATTAAGATATCTGGTAATGAAATAAAAAAGGCAAGACATATGCCTTACAGTCTAAAATACAAAATACAAAAGCCATTATTTAGAAGATTGGCATACTTTATAGGAGAAAGAACTGCCCTGATAAGGGGAGGGAAAAGTAGTGGAATTCCTTTCTGTTAAGGCTGAAGATACTGAAAACAGGAGCCAGAGGGCTAATTTACGTTTCTTGGGGTTCAGGGAAGGGATTGAAGAAGATAACTGTATGGAATTGATACAGAAATTCATAGAGACTAAACTAAATGTTGTTCTTCCCATTCAATCCTCTACCAGTAGAGCTCAGAGGCTGTGACCTACAGAAAGCAATCCTCTCAGAGCTATCACAGTAAAATTTTTCAGATACCAAAAATTGAGAAGCTAAAAATTGGAGGTCAGTCACAAAAGGAAAAATATTATTTTTCTAGACTTCAGTGCAGCAACACTTAAAGAGGAGAAAGTGGAATCTTCCCAGGGAGAACTTGACTAAACTAGACTTAAAAGCTTCTGCTTTGAACTTGCCAAGCTGATTTGCATATTTTGAGGAAGGTGTCGATTTTATAATAAGAGACCTACAGGTTCTCATGAGGAAACATCCAGAACTTTCATCTACCTCCAACAGTCCAGATGATGAAGGAAACAGCATCTGCAATCCCCAACATCAGGACTGAAGTCAACGTGGCTATTGCAAGTAGACTTGGGAAAGTGGGGGTCACGTGGAGAAATTTGTCATTTTAATATATGTTAGTAAAAACCCGGCTGTTAAAAAAATAACCAGACTTTATACTGAAAGCTACAAGAGATGGGGAAACAGGGGACTGAATGCAACTGTGCGGTTTACCAGCCATTAAACAGATCTGACTAGATCTGGGGTGGGCAACATATAGCCTGCGGGCCACATTTGGGCTACCTGGCATCCCCCAACAAATTGCACCCCACCCAACCCTTCCACCCATGAGGGTGGGAGCAAGGTGTCCCCTTCTCCTCCCACCTCCAACATACCCTATTGAGCCTTGCTCCCATGCTTGTGGGCAGAAGGGCTCTGCCCAGCCAGCAGCTCCCAGGCAGGACTCTTGCTGCAGCTGAAACCTGCTCGCTCAGGGGTGTAGGTAGGGAAGCGGCAGAGCTGACGGGGAGGAGGTGGAGTTGCATTGGGCAGAAATGAGAGCACAGCACAGTGCTGGGAGTGTGGAGTTTTATGTGGGACTGGATTCCCAGGGTGGGGAGCTTTCATATAGACTGAAAACCTAGACCCAGGGGGTTTGCTTTGACATAGAGCACAGCATAATGATGAAGAAAGGGCTGGACTTTTCCAGCCTCAGAGCCCTTAGGGAGTGCATTTAGTTTCCCATTCTGCTGGAGCAGTAGAGCCCAGGCCAAGTGATAGTTTGCCTGGATGCAGGGTGGCAGGGGCAGGGGGTGCCAGGAGCAAAGTACCCTGAAATGTTGGAGGACTGTGCTGCAGCTTCTATCAAAAGGGTAAGTGTATCAATAATCAGCCTTCCAGATAGGGTTACCAGACTGGGATGCGTTTTTTTTTTCCTTCTGGAACCACCATTTTTGCTACTGGAATAAGTCAGGTCTTGAATGTCTGTACATCCAGGAAGTTTTTGGAGAGTAATTGGGACAACTTCTTGGTGCAAGTGCTGGAGTGGCCAACTAGGGGCCATGCTCTTCTTTCCCTGCTGCTTACAAACAGGGAAGAATTGGTGGGAATGTAGTGGTGGATTGCAATTTTGGCAGCAGTGACCATGAGATGATTGAGTTCAGGATCCTGAGGAAAGGAAGGATGGAGAGTAACAAAGTAAGGACCCTGGACTTCAGAAAAGCAGACTTTGACTCACTCGGGGAACTCATGGGCATAATCCCCTGGGATGCCTGACTGAGGGGGAGAGGAGTCCAGGAGAGCTGGTTGTACTTCAAAAAAAGCCTTACTGAGAGTGCGAAACCAAACCATCCCGATGCACAG
This sequence comes from Alligator sinensis, assembly GCF_000455745.1. Lineage (NCBI taxonomy): Eukaryota > Metazoa > Chordata > Crocodylia > Alligatoridae > Alligator > Alligator sinensis. Next base: position 51,150 of record NW_005843220.1, read on the forward strand.
GAAGACTAGCAAGTATGGCAGAAGACCAGCTTGGTTTAGCAGGGAACTCTTCAGTAAACTAAATCACAAAAAGGAAGTTTATAAGAAGTGGAAAACTTGGACAGATAACTAGGGAAGAATATAAGATTATTGTTGATCAATTTAGGATTTGTGATTTTAGGTTTTTTGTAAATTGCAGTAAGGCCCCCACAAACACAGCCACTCTCCTGGTAATAAATGAACATCTGTACAATGGCTTACCATAAAAGATGTTAGAGGGGTAGAAGAATGTGAAAAATTATAGACTGTTAACTGATATCTCTGTTAAAACTAGATATCAAAAATCTTAATCAGAAGCTGCAACAGACAAGGTATCAGCATGCAGATAAATCTAGACTAAGTTGGATTCATCCCTGGTAGATTTGAAATGGATAAAAACATATCAAAAGAACTGTAAATAATACACAAAGCAAGGAACAGCAGCTAACTTTTTAATTAGATGCAGAAAAGGCATGTGGCAGGATTGAATGGCCTTTGAGACTGAGTTAAATGCGGTTTAATGGGGGGCATACTGCAATTGACAAAAAAACTAAAATCACAAATCTTAAATCAATCAACAATAATCTCACTGAGCCCTTTCAGTTAGAGAGAAGTACAAGATAGAGTTGTTCTCTTCCTCTCTTTGCTGCTGTTTAATCTAGCCCTTGAGTCACTAGTTCATAGTATCAGGGAGAACAAAGGTATCAGAGGAGTTATATTCTCAAAAAAGAAGTATAAGGTTGTATTATATGCAGATGATATGATATTAAATATACATCCCAATCAAGCAGATCAGTACCAGAAGTTGTAAGAAGTACTGAAGCCTATAGTTTATTTTATATCCTGTCAGGTTGCTATAAATCCTGTGCATGGATTTTGCAAATATAGATAGTGACGAAAGATTTCTAGAGAGTAATATTTCAGTTTGTTCTGCTTTAAGCAGGATAAAGTACCTGGGAACTAAAATTACAGAAGACCTCAACTCCTTATACAAAGCAAACAATGGCCAACCTATGTTCCTACAAAGGGTGAAGCTAAACTCTGTACCAAATGCCCCCAAGCTCTGGGATCAGATATTGCAGCTTGATTCCAAGATTGGCTCATCTTTTGGTCACACTGTCCATTAACTGTTTGAATGGATCTAGAGCAAGGGTGCTTAAACCCCAGTCAACAGCACCATGTCATGCATCTCTCACATGTCCAGAAATTTGGTAGTGGGGAAGTAGTGTCATTGATCCCCAGTGCCAAATTTCCGGGCCCATGGGGAGCCCCGGGCCTGTGTGAAGAATGGGGCACCAGCACACAGGGCTAAGTGAGGGTAACACCAGGCCCCAACCCCTGTGCATGGGGGCAGCACCAGGTTCCTAGAGACCAGTTCCAGAGCACAGGGCAGAGAGGAATTGTTCTGGGCCCCATGGCTCAAATCTGGCCTGCAGACTGGCCCCACATCAGTCATCTGGCCCATAGGGTCAAGAAGTTGAGCAGCATTGCTCAACAGCATTCTAACTCAATGCCAACTTGTTCCTGATACTTGTAGAGGTACATTGGAGGTGCAGGGGGGAGAAGGTTGGAAGCGTGGAATTGAATAGAATAAGCCTGTCTCCCACACATGCATGACCAGGTTGAGGGCTTGGCACAATTGCAGTCTTGGTGTAGAAGGAACTTAGCACCCCAAATGCAGTAGCAAGAGGCTGGAAGAAGGTAGGTACGTGTGTACCAACTTGTAAGTGAGGATGGACATAGGGAAGAAGTGGGAACAAGATGCACCCCACATGAAATGCAGAAACAGGTGCTCCCATGTACTGAATGAAGAGCTTAAGGAAGAATCCCTGAATTCCTTCAGAGGCAGTGCTGTTCTGCATCACCCCCAAGTGGGGCTCTAAATAAAGTAGCACAGTACAAGACTCAGAGGCAGAAACTTTGTCTGCATTATGCAGCCTTGACACTACTGAATAATGATGAAGCTGTGCTTCACTCCTACCAAATTAGCTATAAATATTCCCAACTGTGTGCTACATTAAAAGGATCTGACAGCAGAGGACTGGAAGGCTTAGGATGGCAGTAGTAGAATATTAAGCTCTTTTCTTTCAGTTCATTGCTTCTAATCCAGCCCAAGTCTGAAATGATCAAAAGCTATTGCCATCTAATGGCTGACTGGCAGCCTGTGCCAATCAGTGATCTTACTCCAGTTCCTGGAGAACAACTGTCCAAAAGCATAACTATTAGCACAACTGACAGCTGGCAACCTCAACAGAAGTTAGGCTGGATTGATTAAAAAAAAAAGCCTCACACTGAATTTTTTTTTATTCTTGTATGCTAACTGCAATCCCAAAGCCTCGATTCAAATCACAGATTTTTATCATCTCATTTGGCATATCTACCTTTAATCACTTTTTAAACAAAAGCTGATTCTCATTGCTGACAGCTTAAAATTGGTATTTAAAGGTTTGCTTTTTGGGAATTGGCTTATAGTATTCATGGGAAAAGTTTATAAAAATTGTAACTAATTAAAGTTAAAAGTTAGCAGCCTTTAAAATTAACTTAAGTTAAAAGTTAAATTTTTCCACTTTCAACTAGTAAAAAGGTAAATTAAAAAGAATGTAACTAGTTAAAGTGAAGTTGATTTGTGAGAAATGCGTGAAACACGGTGAATTGCCTCAGCATCATTTTACATTTTTCAAATACAATGAGTGGGTTTCTTTTCCATAAGCCTACAGAAGCACACTAATTTACTTGGAACTCACCCTGCTTTACCTGAAAAGAACATTATACAGTTTTCAGAATAACAATTTACCAATACGTATGTAATGTTAGATCCTTCTCACCCTCTCTGCGTGGAGTACTTTGTAAAAGTCAATGCATCATATAGGTATACCAGAATAACAGAAAGGAGATATTCATAGCCAGGTGACAAATGAAAGCTGTTCCCACAAAAAAACTCCGTTGTTACAATTTTTATTGCTCAAAAGATAACAAAAGGGAATGAAATACATCTGAATTAGAAATAATGAAAGTGTCTGAAAATCAAAATTAGACTGAAATGAGAAAATCAGTTTAAATGAGAAAAAGAATGTCCAGTTGCATAGCAGAAACTGTTTGAACATGCTTACTGAACTACAGAAAAAGCTGCATTTCAAAATTTACATCTGACAATTTTCCTCTTCTGTCTTGCAAAACTAAGCCCCCACTACTGAACAATCGCTCTATGGGCGCATCCAGACGAGCGTGCATGTGCCTCTTGCCCTGTCTCAAACCTCTTTGGATATCCAGGGGTCTAAAAAAAATCGAAGTTTAAAAAAGCGGAGCAGGGAATGCTCCTGGACCATGCCCTGAGGCAACTGGAGGCTGGGTCCTCCACGGAGATGCTCTGGCTGCCAGAGTATCTCTGTGGTTGGCCTCTCACCCTGGTGCTGAAACACGCAGCCAGCCAGGCCACATGTTTTAGCACCAGGGCTCCAGTGCCGGTGAGTAAGGGGCCAGGGGGGCTGGAGGAGTGGGGAAGGGACTATGGGGGGGGACCCCCGATGGCCCTGTCCACTCCCCCTTTCCCCCCAACCCCTGCCCTGGCTGGCCCCTCCCGACCAGCAGTTGGAGCCGCCATCTGGCTGACTGGAGCCCAACCCGCACACTGCTGAACAGGGTGACAGCCCCAGCAGCCCCAGCCTGCTGTCCTGCGCTGCCTGGCAGGCTCTGCTAGGAGGCCCTGGAGCCGCAACCCCCCTCCCCCCACACTTCTAAGGTAAGTAGAGACTTTTTTTCCCATTTTTTTTCCTGGGTGTTTTTTTTTAAGTGATGGTGCTTGGGGGTGTAGAAGTAGCCTTAGGGGCCTGGGGGTGCAAGATGGGGGGTGAGGCTGGGTAGGGCAGCCATTGTGGGGTCTGGGGAAGTGGGGCAAACATTGGGGGGGCTGGGGTGGGGCATGTGGGCCTTGAGGGTGGGGTAGCCCCTGCAGGGGGTTTTTGGTCCCTGTTGGGGGGCCGCACCCCTTGTGTGGGGGTCATACCCTTGTGTGGGGGCCACAGCCCTGTTGGGGGGCTGAACCCCTTGTGTGGGGGCCGAACCCCCTGTTAGGGGGCTGAATCCCCTGTTGGAGGGCCATAGACCTTGTGTGGGGGCTGTAGCCCCTGTGTGGGGGCCATTGCCCCTGTGGGAGGGCATCAAAATATATATTCATGAATTCATGAAACATGTATTTAGAGTTTACTTTATTATTATGATAAGAGACGTGCTTTAATACTATAGATATATCAATGAAACATTGTCCAACTGATCGCTGTCTCTGTCTCACTCTCTCTCTTTATAGTGGTCTTTTGTTTTACTTGTGGAGGAACATGGATTTGTGGGTATTTTAGAGAGTGATTTGGGGATTTTTTTTTATCAGGGATTTTTCAGTTTTCCAATAGGGAACACCAGAATTTCTACTAGGGAGGCCAGTGGCAGGACCCTGCTTGCTCAGAGCTGGCACCTTGGATCCAGCTGGCTGTGGCTGACCTCCTGACCAAATGAAGCCAGGAAGACATACTTTGACAGTTCAAAGCAGGCCACCACACTGGGAACATCTTCCAGGTGATAGTTGCCCAGATATCCGGGCAGGGAGCACACGTGGCAGTAGTGCCGCACAGAGGCCAACCCTGCAACCACAGTCCACTGGCAGC
>NW_005843220.1:55849-56966 GCF_000455745.1 Alligator sinensis
CGGAGGCCTCCCCGGGCTGTCCAGTCCCCATCCAGGTCTGGCAGGTGCACAGCAGGTCACAGCCAGGCAACAGTCCCCACTGCCAGACTGCTGCAGGGGGTAGAGGGTGCAGAGAACTCTCAGGGCTGCTTCAAAAGTCCAGCTGACACAAGGGGTAGTGTCCCCAGGTACCAATTGGCTGGGCCCCAGAAGCTCCTGAGAGTTAGTAGCCCTGAGCTACTTGCCAGGGTGGCTTTTTATACTGCTGAGGCCAGGACAGGGCAGCTTTTTATACTGCTGGGGACAGCACAGGTGCTAGCCCCAGCTTCTAGCTCCCCCTGGCTGCAGATTTGGGAGGAGCCAGGCAGGGTTATTTTGCCCCAAGTGGCACAATTTGCTCCACACCAAAGTGCATGTCCGAGCACATGTGCTGAGGCAAAAAGCTCCGGCTCAAATTTGCACTGCTTCTATTTGAGCTGCTGCAAGCGCACATGCTTGCATGTGTGGATGTACCCTACATGGGCAGATGAGAGAATGCTTGTATTATAATGGATTAATAGTTTTTTCATAGTAGTTGACAGATAAGTTTCTCACAGATGAGAAGTAATGCTCAACGTCTTGGGCTCTGGGCTGCTGGTTCTGATCTTCATTAAAATTTTAAGAAGTCATCATCTGCTTCACCCTCACTACTTGCTCCCACTCTTACTGGGATCAATGTCTCTGCTTGCTTGTGCTTGTTCCCTCTCCTGCAGCCAACTGGCTGCCCTGTTGACTTCTGCCAATACACAGAAAATGTCAGCATGACCTAAGGAACTCTGGGATTTTGTAGTTCTTAAGAGACCATATCTCATACGAAGGCACACTACTCTCTGTCTCTCAAACAAGAAGTCCTAGAGTTTTAATAAAGAAATATCACTCCATGCAAGTCCTAGAGAATGGCTGTGTTAGGAAAAACTCTAGTGTCATATTGAATGAAATAGTTTGAATGTTTGTAAAGATTGCCCATTAGCCAGTTTCAGGAAGAAGATAGGATTTATCTCCTTATCTAGCTCATTGTTTTGGAGCTACGTGCGAAATGTCCTGACTTCACTTAAAGTCTTAATTTAAATTGTATCTTTAGAAGTTTTTTACAAAGAAA
>NW_005843220.1:57019-65624 GCF_000455745.1 Alligator sinensis
AATTGAGTAGGAGGAGCCCACTGACGGCAGCTCACTCAATAAAAACTGTAATTTACTGTCCCAATTTGGAGGTGACTTCACTTGCAGAACAACGAAGGAAGAATCGCAAGTATAAGTTCAGATTAGATTGATCGCCTAATCAAGCCTCTCCGTGAACACGAATCTCTTAGTTCACGCTGAAGCCGCGGAGCGCCCGAAAGGGACTGAAGGAAGGGGACGTAGTCCTATCACTGGTGAGCCCAGCTCATTGAATCGTATTGCTGAGGCCAGCCTATTGAACCGTACTACTGAGGCCAACCCATTAAATCGTACTACTGAGGAATGAAACCATATTTTGGTATTTGGCTTCTCGGAATTCTAGGATTGTAAGTATATTATGAAAAATAACAGTATTGATTCAAATTTAACTTTTAGTTGTAATTGTAGTTGTTTTTGTAACACTAATTCTTATAGCATTGTTTGGGAAGGAAGTGCATTTGGAGCATTGTTTCTGATATATGTAATTATTGTGTTTTTAATGTTTGTGGTGTTTCTTAAAGCTAAGCAGTGTTATATACGTAGCAAAGAGTTTTAAAATAAAATTGTGTTGTATAAATTAAGTGTGTAATCATTGTGAAATCGTGTAATCAGCTAACTACTCCCCCAGCCAGTGCATCAAAACGAATCAGTAAATTGTGTGGGATTTTCTCTATTCCATAACCCACTAGAGACATCTAGGAAAGCTGAATTTCAATTTTTTTTAACTTTTAACTTATACTTTAAAAAAAGTTAAAGTTAACCCTTTTTTAACTAGTTAAAGTTAAAAGTTAGCCATTTCTTTAACTTTTTAACTAGTTAATTAACTCGTTAATTCCCATGACTGGCTTACAGGTATATGTATATGCATTAGAATGGTTCAGGATGGGCAGCAGGGGTTAATTAATTTCTGAAAACCTGGGTGTGTCTCGCACAGTTTCACACAGCCTTTTAAGTAGACAGGCTGTCTAACATAACAAGACCAATGGACATACACACAGTCTGAGAAACTGGCGGCATGTACCATACTGGTCCATAACATGAGATAAGGTGGCACCAGCTAACAGGCCCCAGAGAATTGGGGGGGGGGGGGGGGGGAGCGTGGGCCCCCAGTTTTGGGGGGAACAGACCAAATTAGAAGGCAGCCCAGAAACACCAAATTAGTATGTGTGCATGTGATGAGCTACATGGATGTGTGATGAACACAGAGACCAACCAGTGACAGCCATGGTTGAAGAGTCATCAGGAATCATCAGGAGGGAAGGAGAATACAAAGCAGAGACATGAGAGCAACAAAGGGTCCCTCCTCCCTGGTTCCACCCTGGTCTTCCTCATCCCTAAGAGGGGTCCTCGAGGCCATACCCCCAGCACATCTCATCCACCCCACTGGGGGTGGGAGGTGAGGGGGGCTCAACATCCCGCCTCCAGACTGCTGACATCTGACACCTAAGAGAGCCTCAGAGTGAAGACTGCATCCTGGCCAGATATACTTTGACTCTCATGATGTCAGGTTTGACCTAGAAACCACTACACATAGCCCAAGCAAAAGTCTCTGTTATGTAACTAATGCCCATCTGCAATGATAAGGAGGAGACAGTCTTAGATAAAGGAGGCTTGAAAACAAAAGCAGAATCAGAGGACTAGGGCAAAGAGCTGATTTGAATATTGAGAATCACACCCCTGGGTGGGGAGAAAGTATGCTAATGAAACATACGTGTATGTAAATGAGATACATAGCTAAAACACAGGTATAGAGACATGCTCAGTAAAGAACTCCTTGCGTCACTCCCTTATAACCAATTAGCAAACAAGAATGCTTATGAAGGTCCAATACTCCTGTATAAAAGATGCTTAGAATTAAGAATCTGTGTGCTTGTTACGTGAAATTATTCCGCTTGCACCTTGTATTGCTAGCAATAAATCTTTATACTTTCACCCCTGGTATCTTTATTGGCTTTTGCATACCGGGCACGATCCCAGACTTGAGCTGGGGCTCAACAATGACAGCCCTAGGATTTGGTAGATATATAGAATTACTTGATTGTTTATATTGCTTCTTATCTGTTATCACTGTGTATCAATAAGTTTGCCTATTATTGAATGGAAAGGTTGTGGTCGGCCTGAGGGTGGGTCACCCTTGCTTGGAACAAGGCATCTGGGTCCTAAATGTAGAGCCAACAATTGGTTGGTACTCATTAAGATGCTAGTGTCAGCTAAATGTAGCCTTTATGATGAATTTAGAACTTTTTGGTTAGAAAAGGAGAACACAAAAAAACAAACAAACAAAAAACCACACACACACACAAACACACACACACACACACACACACAAAACAAATAAATGCATTAAGATTATTGCAAACAAATAATGCATTAAAACATAGATTAACACAAACAGACAAGGTTCCTTGGGTGAATTTGATATCTTTTATTAGACCAACCCAAATAGTTGGAGAATAGTTATTAAGCAAGCTTTTGGGTTCAAAAACCCTTCGTCAGGCTAAGGAAGCTTCAGCAGTTGGTGTGTGCTCTTCCTGGATGGGATTAACACAAATGCATTCTAATTCTATAGTTCTACCTTTTATCATGGTAAGATGGTGAAGTGCATTTTTTACTTCGTAGTTTTGTTTTGTTTTTAAACCCTAGTGATTTGTGTCAAGCTGTTTTTGGATAGGAGTTGGAATTCAATAAAAATGCCCCAAACATCACTTCTTTATATTTAAATAAAATTATGTTAAACTACAGGCTAGAAACATACAAAAAAGTTCACCTTAAGTGTTATGTATTAAAAAAATCGCCACAAACAAAACCAAAATATCTTATGTTTCAGAAAGCAAAATATCAAAACCTAGAATAGCTACCAGGATGCCACTGTAAACAAATCTGTTTGTTCCCACAAAGGGCTGAGATCAGACAAGCCAATTAACTGTGACTCTTTTATGCATTAAGAATTTACAAGGCACGTTTCTAGGATGCTCAGAAATGTTGATGTTGCGCTCAATTTCTAAGGACAGTTTCAGTTGCTACATTGAAAGCCAATAACTTTTCTTACTAGCTGTCACCTGGTTATAATTTACTACAGATTATGAATGGAGTTTATTCACTATATAAAGACCAGACAGAATTTACCAGCTTCAGTGGCTAGGCTACCATGGATGGTATTTTATAATATTACTGTAAAATTAATATTATTAATGCACAAAAAAGCTTCATTCATGTATGGGAAGCTCAAAAAACCTTATTTCAGATTTACCAATAGAACAGAAAGATTCACTATAGTTTATTAGACCTTCCATTTTTGGTTAACTCTTGCCATAGCGTGATGTAACCTGTAGAAATACTTATTCATCTTGCATGTATTCTATGCTGGGGAAAAGAAAAGAATATAAACAAAACAAAAACCACTCTCCTCCTTCACCCCCAATGACTTCCACTACATTGTATTCCTTGAGGTCATTTATATCTATGTAAAATGAGGATAAGTAAAATGAATTTAAAAAAACAAACAAATAGCAGTTTCAGCGAGTAGAAGCCAGGCCCATCGGGACTATTTGTAGTCCTAAAGATCTAGTTTAATTTTTAGTTGGAAAAGTATATGCTTACCTGAAGGTCTTGTAAGATCAGCAGTGGCATTTACCTCCCAGAAAATAACTTCAATTGAGTTTCTGTAAACATCGAAGCTGTTACTGGAGACAGAGAATTGACCTGTTGTTACTCATCCTGTCCTGATGGTTTCCAACAAATGATGTTGCCATAACTAGATCCACTGCAAGGGTCACTGCAAAGGCTGTTGTACACTAGTCCTTTATGTGTCCAGCTAGGGACAGACGTTACTCATAAACTGGTTTAAGTGAGCAGAAACTGGTTTAAACCTGTAACAGAACAGAAGCTCAGTGCACATAAACCAGTTTCAAAATGGCTGAAGCCAGTTTGAGATAAACCTGTTTGAATGTAGCAGACTTAACAGATTGAGCTCAAACCAGTTTATGAAACTTCTGTCCCAGAGTCCTTCCTGGTTTAAGTTAAACCAGAGTCCCCAGCATCCCAGCATGCTCTGCAGCCCAGCATCTGGCAGAGGGGGGTTATTCTGCCACTTGCCCCATGCTGGGAGTGATTGGCAGTGGCTGGGGCTGGCAGACTTCGGCTATGGTTCCCCAGGGGCAGAGGAAGTGGAGCCGGCGGGGGGGGGGTAATAAACCCCCTCCCTGCCCCCTCTGCCTCAAGCGGCCATGCTGGTTGGAGTTTGGCGCCTCGGCCCCTGCAGTAGTTGTGGGGGGTGGTGGGAAGAGTGCCAGTGCCAGGTGGACCCCAGCTCAGGTCCATGGGACAGGGAGAGCGAAATTAAGTTTTCTCCTTGCCAGTTCACTTTAGGCTACTGCTGGGGCTGGCCACTGCCCCGCCCCCCAGCACAGCTTCCCTGAAGCCAAGGGCTGCTCTAGCACCCCTCGGCTCCTGGCCTGAGTGACTGCAGGCATGTGCCTACATTTCCTCAGTCCAGAGGGAATGTCTGTTCACTTGCAAATCAGTTCATTCTGTGTTATTCTGGATCTTAGGAAGAAGCAGGAAGACTCTTTGTCCTCATTAAGCCTTTATTGTAGCAACTAACCCCTGACCCAAAATGGTCAACTGACCCTTTCTTATGGAAGACATCACTCTTTAGTAAAGGAGCTAACCGTTACTACTACACAATCTAGGCAGGTTAGACTAACCTGCAAAGATTGAATCAATTCAGGTGCCGGCTTTTTGAATGTCTGTCCCTAGCTGAAGCATACAGAGCATTCCACAGCCTCCAAGGCAAGCACAAGGCGTGTCAGGCTCTAGTCATCGGTAAATAAGCACTGTCAGAAAAAAAATACAAATATAGAAGGCCCAATTGGTTCTAGTTACACAGAAGTGGCACATCAAGAGTTGCTAATCCAGGGCAGTTAACTTAGTGTAACCTCTGTATCTTGTCCTTTGCATGCCACAGCCACAGGTGCTCTCTCTCTTCACCCAACTCCCATATAGCCAAGGCCTCTCCACAGTCAGCTCTGACCTGTTGCTCCTGCCCAGCTTCTGCCTCTCTCTCTCTCCTTCCCAAGCTTGGTCTCCTCAGACCACAGAAAGTATCCCAGTGTACAGGAAATGGTGGGTCCCACCACAGTCTGGATTTAGAACAGGAGAGTTACACCTCCCCAGGAAGGAACAGCATGATTTTCCAATCTGAAAGCAGACAAGCATGACGGAAGAAGATACATCCCAACATCTGCATTTTACATGCTCAGTTTCCTTCAATTTGATTTAAAACCTTCCTGCTTTTAGTCCCTACCTCTCTACTCTAACAACTGTTCCTTCTTTAGAAGGAAAATTCAAAGTAGGACAGACAGTTTAAGCAGTTGGTCTGGCCATGGGAAGTGTTATGCTAATGAGGAAAGTGGCCAAGTGAAATACCAGCTTCAAGGATAAGAGCAATCAGATTTAAATTTAGTGGGAATTGTACCCCCAGCATCCCTCATAGCCATGCCCGTACCTCACAGGTATTATACAGTTTCCACATGTTGAGCCTTGCAGCTTGGATACTTGTTTCTCCTCACTCTGGCACAGGTCCTCTGTCCAAGGTTCAGCCTCCTCAGCCTTACCTGAATTCTCTTAGCCGTAGCTTTCAGCCTGAGACTGCTGGCTTCAGCTCCTTAGCATCAGCCCACTTATTACCTCTGCTCCACGCAGGAATCCATTTGCAGAGCACCCAGACACACCACTGTATGGCCTCCAAACCATCTCTAGCCACTCTTAAGCCAGTAGTGGTGACTCAACACACTCCCAACTAGAACTGAAATAGCTCTCAATAAAACCTTTAACCCTTCTAGGCGCACACACCTGCCAAAAACAAAACTTCTCTACCCTCTGTAAACAGTCTCTCTAATTCCAAGGAGTTGCCTCAGCCACAGCTTACCCACTCTGCAAGAACGCTTCTACTTTCTTGGTATTCTGGGTTAACTGTCCTCCTTTCCTGGAATCAATGTATATACTGACCCAGCTCCTCCCCAGTTTAGGAACAGACATTACACATAAACTGGTTCAAGTGATCAGAAACTGGTTGAAACCTGTAATAGACATTCAGTGCACATAAACCACTATGAAAATGGCTGAAACCGGTATGAGACAAACCTGGTTGAATGTAGTATCAGACTTAACTGATTTGGATCAAACCTGTCTGCCCCAGAACCCTTCCTGGTTTAACTTAAATCAGAGTCCCACAGCATCCCAGATGCTTTGCAGCCCTGGGCGGGACTCTCTGCTCCAGAGAGTTGGGCTGGCCCTGCCACTCTGCTCCCTGGCTGAAGCTCTGGCAGAGATGGGAGGTACAGCAGAATCTGCCTGGCTTCCCCCTGCCCCACCCGACCACCACTCCCTGCTCAAGCAGGGATTCCCCCCTCCCCTCTCCCAGAGCATGGACCATAGCCAGCGTATGGTGTGCTAGCTAATGCTGAGAGGTGTCTGTGTAAGGCAGACAGAACAGTGCCCACTTAGGGCTTTTTGGAGCTAGTCAACAGGTAGCTGGTAATGTCCCTCCATTCCTTCCTTGGAAAAAGCTGCTTAAGAAGGGCCTGAACTAATGAGAGAGGCTTTTGTTTTGTTGATGGGCTGATAATTGCACTGTTATCAACTCCCTGTATAACTCCCTGCTATGTAAGTTAATGCTGTGCTAATAATGTAAATATTAATTTTACAGTAATAATATTAATTTTACAGTAATATTATAAAATGCCATCCATGATGGCCTTGCCAGTGAAGCTGGTAAATTCTGTTCCTTATACAGTGAATAATTAGCTCAATTCATAATTTGTAGTAAGTTATAACCAGGTGAAGGCTGGTAAGAAAACTTATTGGCTTTCAATGTAGCAATTGAAACTGTCCTTAGAAATTGAGTGCAACATCAACATTTCTGAGTATCCTAGAAATGTGCCTTGTAAATTCTTAATGAATAAAAGAATTCACAATTTTAACTTCATGCAGGCTCCCTCGCTGGTCAGGAGCAGCGAAGGGAGGGGCCGAACGCTTCCCTAATCAGAGTGTCTTGCCGGGGCCTGGCCATGCCCCCCCACCCCAGCTCATTACAGTGGAAGGAAAGGGAGGGCTGCTCTAGCACCCCCCAGCTTCTAGCTTGAGCCACTGCAGGCATGTGCCGACATTTTCTCAGTTCACAGGGGATGTCTGTGTGGTTACAAACCAGTTCAGCCTAGGCAGGTTAAACTAACCTGCAAAGATAGCATCAATTCAGGCTCAGGCTTTTTGCGTGTCTGTCCCTAGCCCGGCTGGCGAGCTGAACCCTATCTCAGAGGTCTGGCACGGGAGTTTTCTATTATCTCTTTTTAGCCTCATTGGCCTCTGGTTTATCTTTGTCAGAGGCAAGTCCACATCTGGAACCAGTTTCTTCTCAACAGCAATCTCTGCACTAGTTTGCATTCTGGAGCTCAGTGCAGCCTCTGATTAGGGAGTTTGTAACCCCTATTACCAGCAGGTACTGCCACCAGTTTGGTCTTTCTGTCTTTCTTTCCCAGGGTTTTCTCCGGAGGCCCTAGACTAAGCCTCTTACCATGTTCTGTAGCAGCACTTTATCTAAGCCCTTGCCCCTTTAGGCCACAAAAGTTCAGTTCCTAAAGGGACTCTGTTGTTTTTCTCCTGCCTATCAGCTCTTTCTCATTAACAGCACTTGGGTCCCCTGTTCCAGAGCTCTTGAAGATTTTTTTTTTTTTTTTTGCTTTTGGGGGGCTGGTGCTAGAGCAAATCAAATAGTTGGTTTATTTGGCTAATTGAAATTACTCACAAAAATGCCTGCTCTCTTTTCACATTTTGATTTTTTTACTCTACTGAATAGTGACAAGCCTCCCTCAGGGTGGCATTGCTAACACCCACACATTTATCTTGAATGATAGGATTCTGGTGCCTGCAATGAAAACTCTCACAATAATGCAAGAATCTCTGTATCCCTAATTTTCAGGGCTAGCCACTGCTGCCTGGTATACTGGGATTCTTCTGCCTGGGATGTCGAGAACAGAGAAAATTCCCAGGATAACAAGAGGCAGGGATGGAGAGAATGGAAGAAGTCTCTTGGGTGTGCTATGCACAGGACAAGTCAAGTCTCAGGGAAGCTAAAGGCAAAGTAAATTAATACTATTTTTTAATTTCTTGGGCTATTGTATTTATTTTAAAAACTACATTTAGTGTAATTTTGGGGTGATTAGTGTATGTATGTAGGTGAGAGATACCATACAAATAAATCAGAAAGATTTTAAATTACCTTAGAAATGTTTTGACTATAGGACAATTGATTTTCTTTAAATGTAATGCAAGGATTCTGAATATAATGACTGCACTAATTCTCTAGGAAGTTGGGTTTGGTTTAAGGTACGCAGCAATTAAGAGGGTAATCGATGCTATGAAGGTATTCTTGAGTAAGGTCTTTGTAGTTCATATAAATTTGTACTGAAAATAATTGGAAAATTGAATGCTTATAAGCAACAAAGAGAACGGTGTGTTTCTTGAATGTTTATTGTTTCTTTTCTGTTGCTTAGCCCATTTGGGAGTCAAATGGGAATGTTGTAGGGAA
>NW_005843220.1:65655-89644 GCF_000455745.1 Alligator sinensis
AAGAAGCATACTGCAGTTCACTTCTTGGGTAAGTTGGTAAGTGGAAAGTATAAAAGAATCTTCATTTTGGACTGCAAGGGTACTAATGAAAAGGTGGAGGATTCATCAGAATCCATCCACTCAAAAAAGAAAAACAGTGGTGTAATCCAAGCATACTTAAAACCCTCCCAATCTAAATAAAGCAATAATTAGAGAACACCCCAGCCCTCCCCATTGTTATCTGTCACTAGATAAGACTTGTGATATATATAAACTCTTAACTGTAACTGCAGATATTCCAGGGCAACTCCTATGTGTATCATTATCTGATGATAAAAACACAAAGAGTGATGCCAAAATGGCAAGGAAGAGATCCTCACTGTTAGGATCCTCCTCCAACAAACCTTTAGAACTATCTGCTCAGCACAGAGAAGATACGACACAATCCTAACCAACGTAAGCATAATCCTCTGACAGCTGTTCCCAGAATGTACAGAAGTACCGCTTGTTCCAGGTACAGAAGAAAGAGTGGGAGGACTAATATATATTCTAATAGTGTTATTAAGCAGAGCCATTAGTAATGGCATCTCCAAACTTCTTTTGTTCACTTGGAGTAATGAGCTGTATTTACATGCAGTGGGACAACTGGGACTCAGGTCCTTTTAAAAAGTGATTCCAAAATATTGCCTTTGTCCGACACGCTGCTGAGATCAGAGGACATTTGAAAAACTTGTTAATAAAAACCTTGCCTAATTTATCCCATATGCTCCTGGGAATAGGCTGAACCAAGACAATGAGACAAGTACCGGGAGCAGGCATGATAGTAACCAGTATGAAGCACTCCAGTTTTCTTTTCTGTTTCAGCTCGAAACAGTACTGGGAATTACATAATAGGAACCATTTTTTTAATGGAGCTCAGGCATTTAGGTATAAGCACCAAAATCAGCTTGTTTCTTGGATATAATTGCAGTCATATTAGTTCTTGAGAACTGTCTTGAGTTTGCAAGAGTGTTTTTTTTCAGTTATGGAGGTCCCTTTCTTCAGACATTATTTGCAGGTGTGTGGGCAGCTGAATGACAGAGAATGCAGAAGGGACTCTCTATGTCCTGATTTACAGCTGCAGTTTGAAACCTATTAATCTTAAACAGGAGACATTCCATCCAAAAAGCAGGATATAAAATGTAGCTCTTTTTTCAAATGGATTGAGCTACTGAGTTCTCCAAAGAACCATGAAACAGGTTCAAATGCTTTGAGCTACTGAGATCCCCGAAGAACCATGAAACAGGGGAAGCAAGTAGATTGCAAACAATGGACTAGGTTCAAAAAAAAAAATCAGTCTTGAAACTAAACATCCACAACACAGAAACATCCCCAGAAACTAATGAAAGAACTGCTCCTTGGAAATGCTTTCTAGAGAATAATATGAATTCTAGAGAAAACGAATGTAAAGCCGAGAAATGAGTTCTTTATTAAGCAATTTACATGACCTAGTGTTTCATGAGCTGGATATATTTAATGCCATTCAAAGAGTGTTTCAAAGCCTCTGTAATCGAGTACCTTTCAGAAAGGGTTCCAACAATTCCCCCGGCTGGAAGGAGGACATTGTAATTATTACTACTGCAGTACTCAGCATGTGCTTTGTGCTTTACATGTATATTAAAATATTTAGGTGCCTAAAGATGCAGAGCAAGTGTCTGCTGGGTTTTAGGAACTCTCCCAGGTGAGTTAGGCACATAGGCAATTTTTACATGTGCTCTGGGACACGGCACCGGACCCTTTAATTGGTGAGCCACGCTAATTAAAAGCGGACCCTTTAATTAGCAAGCCACGCTAATTAAAGTTGCCCACGTCACATGTGTCAGCGTCCCTGCGCATCCCCACACTGAAAAATGGCAGGGGGGCACTTTGAACTAAAGCTCACTGGAGATGTTTTATTTCAAAACACCCTGCCGCCATTTTTTCAGTGCAGAGATGCACAGGAATGCTGATACACGTGATGTAGAAGACTACCGGAACGTGTCAATTTCCATGCTCCAGCAGACTCAGTTAATCAAGTCTGCTCCAATGGAAACCATGGAAATCCAGTGCATTGGAGCAGGCTCTGTGCACGTCTATATAATTGCTGAGATGCCATATTCCTTCAAATATAAGAGCCATTTAAATTTAAGAGGCGCCCAAATGTTCTGGCTCTCAATTTAAAACAAAACATCTAGTCAGGCATGTTCATAAGGATACCATCTCTATGGTGGATATGACAGGGCCATCTTTATAAGAAATAATCTGTTTCAAAAACATATATATGAAGGAACCTAGTGTAGTAAGTACTTAAAAGGATTCAGAAAGTTTGCTTAAGCTTCTTAGATACCAGTCTGCAACTTTAGATGGTTAAACACCTTTGTAAAACTGATCTCACAGACCCTGCTCTGTTTCTGAACTTGGGGCCTTAACCTACAAACCATTGGCAGACGTGGCAGACCCTGGCACCAGCATGGAGCCCCACTGATGTGATTACTGAAGGAATAGTGGGGTTCAGTAGTTACAGGGTAAAAGCCCCCTGTTACGATATGTAAAGACCCAATTTCACTCTGTTTTAAGGGTTTGGGAGTGCTATTCAATGAAGTTGCACCCAATTTTATCAAGGCTGAATTTGGCCCAAGATCTTTCTTTCCATTCATAACAAATTGAACCTGTGCTAGTATTCTGTTCTCATCTCTTTGTTTCACATACACCAAACAAATGTAGGATAAATCATCCTAAATAGTGGGCCAGAATAGTATGCCGTATATGAACCATTATTGACCAGCTGCATCAAGTGGCTTACACACGATCTGTGTATGGTTCACCCAGCCAGGGGTATAAAGGTGTTTGTGTTAGGGAGCAAGTGTGAAACATGGAAGTGAAAGAAGAAAAAGACAAATTAGTTTATCCAATCCATTTTCATACCAATTGTGACAGGGTGCCTGAAGCACCCTCCCACGAGCAGAGTCAAAAAAAAGAAAAAAAACTTACCTCACGAAGCCAGATGAGCTGCGGTGAATGCCAATGTGATCGGGATGACCCGGGGAGCTGGCTGGGGCCACAGCAGATCAAAGACTGTCGCAGCAGACCCCGCCACTGAAATCCAAACACTGGAAAAGAAAAGTGGTGCGGGAAGAGAACAAAAGAAAAGGGAAAATAACATATCACGGAGCAAAGAGGGAACAGCTGAGTCAGGCAGGCAGCCAATAGGGAACTGCCATGATGGACCCAGCTGGAGAGCAGGAGATTTAAGGGATGCCAAGGGAGTATCCCAGGGGGAGACAGAAAGAGAAAGAAATACGAGCAGCGAAGGAGAGAAAGGGAGAAGCTCAGTGAAGAAAGAATGGATAGAGGGCCAGAAGGTAAGCATCGGCCCCATGACTTACCCGGCAAGGTCCAACCGAGAATTGGAGATGGCAAGGAGGCTTGAGCAGTCGATGAGTCTGATCCTGGGGGGTGAAGGGAACCACTCCAGGGACCTACAAAGAAAGGAAAGGGGGCTGACTTTATTCTCTCAGAAGAGAGAGAAGAGAGAGAGGGCCCTGGCCATGAGAGAGTGACAAAGAGAGAACCAGAGACAGAGATAGCTGCCTTGGGACCCATGTAGGGAAGAACAGGACAAGCAACCACGTAGACAGAGACCTCAGTTAAGATCCTTTCAGTTAAGATAGTAAAGAGTCGTAGTGGCAATCAACATGGTCTGGAACATCAGGTGCGGTGAGGGCAGGGGATGGGGATGGTGAAGCCCTGAGAAAAGCCACTGAAACTCTGAGTCCATAACTCATCTCAATTGCCTCTCAGTAGTGTCCACACTTATCTCCCAGAACATTAAAGCCGTGGCAGGCTATCTACAACAAGAAGATACTACTGTTCCAGCCGGGAGGTGACGCAAGGGAAGCCCCTTACACCAATGCAGAACTGTTTCTTATAATATATTTATTAATACATAATTCTAGTCTGTTTTAAAAGTCCCGAGTGATAGGTCATCTATTGTTTTCCTACGGAAACACTAGTGTAGCCTAATAGATCTCTGTCAGGAACTCCATAACCTCATTTTTTACTATTTTTTTCATGATCTTTTATTTGATTATTACCTTATACACAAAATACGTATCAGGCATCATAAAATTCTTATTCAGTGGATTAATTATTCACAACATTGAAGTAATCTGGCTCTTTTTCTCTACGACAGGTTTTGGGGGATTTTGTATGTTAACCTTTATCAGCGAATAACATTGACTCATCAGTAATTACATGAAGTATGGTAGATAGCAGTGTTATTAGGCAGATTGTGACATTAACAGGAGTGACAAAAACAGGAAGTTAGCTCACGCAGAGCACAGTTTAAAGATTCTTGGTGTTAGGAATACAGATAACTTCAACCAGGCTCCCGTTCCTGAGGTAGTAACTGTATAATAGACTAAATAAACTTTCAGGCCACAGTGCTTATTAGCTTAGGATACACTGACTGTTGACTTAAACATGAAACAGGTGCATTCCCAAGTTGAAGTCTAACACTGAAATTTCCATTTGATAATTAAGATGAAGTCACCTGTTTGAACAGTCTGACATAGAGCAGTAAAAACCAAAAGTAAAAGTTACAAAAGGTCAAAAGGCCAGTTGTTCAAAAGGCCACATTTGTTTAGTTTCAGTTTGCTTCCAAGTAAACTGGTATCTGCATCAGAAGTGCTACCATGGCTGACACTCTAGCAATGTCAGTAGAGAAATCTAAATCTAAATCAGCTGAATTCCCTCCAAATTAGGCCTCATCTTAAATTGGTAATACCTATGCTGTACCTCTTTTTGAGAAAAGAGAAATTTGATAAGACTGGCTACTTGTTCCTGGTGTTTGAATTCATCATGCCTCTGAGTGAGGGTAGAAGACAGGCTATAACAAAATCAGCATGCACATCATGCCTTCCTGTCTCTCTCTCCTGGGAAAAAGTTTGTTTCTTAGCGGGACAGTAAGAACAGGGTATCTAACTCAAAATGACACTAAACACCCCAGATATCACTTCCAGTAAGCAGATCACAACCCTATGCTAGTTAGCATTGACTTTAAGGTCTAACTAACCATACCCGAATTGGCCTTGTCAGTCATCTTCAGACCCACAGATAAGACAATCGTGGAAGTCAATCATCCTCGATTGTGAGGGATTGCCAATGATGAGATGATGACCAATACCCATTGGTCACATATGCCCCACAAGCTGGTCAGTCCTACCTTGGACAATCTGGTGACTTTATAGATATGAGGTCAATCCACACTTGCCTCCCAGCCAGCCTCTCACCTTGGCTCTGTAGGCTTTGAGCACAGTAAATCCCATCAGCTACAAATATACAGCCTTTCATTATCTCTCTTCATTTTTGTCCTGCCCATGAATAGATATAACCCTGAAGCGACAGACATCTGCAGACTGATTCCTAGAAAGGTTCAGAACTATATACAAGTAGTTCCACATGGATGGCTATGGAGTCAGCAACAATGTATGTTCTAGACAGAGGAAAACCGCTTGCATTGCTCAGACAGACTGCAGAGAGCCTTCAAGGTTCAGCCTAATGTCCTCTGTGTATATATCCAATCTTACCCTAATCAAGTAGACCACCCTTTTCTTGTGTTTCCAGGTTCATTGTGACAGTGAGACCTGGGGAGACAGGAACGAGATGCCAGGTCACTGTGCTGGAACTACAGCTGACTGCAGATCAGCTGAATGGGACCTGCTACGGGCTGACTGTCCATTAGACTTACCTGCAGGAATGCTACTGTCAATAGCAGAGTGGTGTACAGCACCACAGCACCAATTTATAAATGCGTGTTCCTTCCAGCTCCAGGGATGCATGACGGATGATGTCAGGGAGCTGCACCACAATGGCTGTATAAAAGGAGACACTGCTGTGCACAGGGAGGAAAAAATCAGGGAGGCAGAGACCAATATGGGGAAGGTTTAGCAACCTCCTGAAGCATCTCCAAGGAGGGGAGATGTTGTGGGACTGAGACTGTCACCCCCACCTTCAGGACTGCCCTTGTACATGAGAGGGGAAGTCCTGGGAAGGGTGAGAACTGTAGCCTGAAGGACTTGGCTTTACCTTTAGGACTGCAGGTGCGGAATCAATTTCAGTTTCTCTTTATCCATGGGTACTCTGGAGGGGTTTGCTTTGTTTTCTTCTTTGCAGACCTGGTTGAGGGTGAGAAGACTCCTGTGTTAGTTTATATATTTTTTTCTGGACGTTGACTGGGGGCCTTGTGGAGGACCGGGAGGATTCGGGTACTACAGAACCCTCAGTAAGACTTTTGTTACAGGTATCTGAGGCCCCGCCAGGGACTTTTTTGGGGAGGATCTGGGAAGCAAGGGATCCTACGCTTCTCTTTTGTGAAGTATATTATTGTTTATGTATCTTCTGTTGCTTCAACCATGTTGTTATCTGATATTCCGGGAATGGGTGCCCATAGAGCAGCAGTTAGGTCACTTGCTGCCCCACATGAGATGAGGAACAAAACTTCACTGGCTTGATCCTAACACCAATATCTTCAAAAGAGCCCAGTGGCATGGCCTGGGTGGCAAGTACATCCTCAGTGACACTGTGGCTGGCGTATGGAAGAGGTGTAGTGGAAGTGGAGCCCCAATTCATCAACTCGCTGTGCCATGAGTAACCCCAAAAGGGGTGTGCATAATTATGTCACTGAACCCTCCTCTTTCTCATTAACATCAAAGGCATGGCAGGTGAGTCGAAGGGGGGTTCTCTCTCAGAGTGCTCATGAATTATCCCACATAGAGTGAAGACTCCACTACATTCATGCTTGGCTCAAAGCTTTTCCTTGTCTTCTTCCCTGTGTGCTACTTGACACCTTTGCTTTAAATGATTTCCTGCTTCGGAGAAATACCCTAAGAGGCACTGTCTCCACATTCCAGTACCCTAACACATTATAGCTGTCAGTTCTTTTCTCCAAGACTGACATCTTAGATGGTATTTAAGGAGTAGGCTTTTCCTCTTGGTATACTGAAGGGATTTCACCCATTTTTAGGTGCACCAAGAAATGGGGATGCATATCCCATTACAACAACTGAAGTATTCAGAGTGTACCAAGTTCACACAACCCACCTGTCCTCTCTTTAAAAACCAACTCTTATTAAATATATTAAGTATAGCTTAAAAATTAAAAGAAAAAAGGAAATAGCACAGCTGGTCAAAGTAGAACAGTGAGGATTCATGGATACCAACCGAATGAAATATCTATCAGATAACCCCCCCCAGATTTCCACTGCCTAAAAGGCGTAAATGATTGTCTTCTTGTGGGTCCTTTCGATCCATGTTCTATACTGTCATATTCTTTTAGTATCCCACAGTATATATCTGGTAGCAGGTAATAGGTTACCTATATAAATTCAGGTAGAATTATCTTCATGTTTCACCTGAGCTTAAGACGGCACTATGCCAAAATGTGTTAACCCTATTAGCATTCTCCTATTGGGACACTCCCCAAACTACCAATGCATGCAAGGTCATTTCAACTTTTAATGCTTAAGGAAAAGAATGCATTCTTCTCCTTGGCTGCTCAAAGGGAAATCACTTACTCTCCACTTCCTCCTAAGGGGAAAGGAATAGCAGTACATTTTTCCTATTAGTCTTGACTTGCCTGACTACTTTCCCATCTGACCCCTCATAATTCCTTTTTATTACTAAGGTTATAACATGCATCTGGAAAATGAACAATCAAGGAAGGCAGTACTTGCTAACTACAAACCCAGAGGTTCCCAAACTTTTTCTTATTGTGTACCCCTTTCCAGATTTACCAGCTGCCTGTGTACTGCTACCAGCATACATTTTATATTTAAACCCCTTGAATACCAATTATTATTATAATGAAAATTAAATCCACCATTACACAATTTCTATCGTGTACCCCCAGAGATGTCTTGCATACCACCAGGAGCATGCATATGACAGTTTGGGAACCCCTCTACTAATCCAAGCAGAGCTTTTTGTAACTTAGTGCAGTAAAATATTTAAAGCAGCTGCAAGCCTATCACTAGCCACAACTCTAACCAAGAAGCCTTAATCAAGCCTAACTGTAGTTTGCAAAGCCCTACTAGACAGATCCCTAATCCAAGCCTGGGGTATCCTGACCAGCCAAACCGGAACCCCAGTTCTATTAGCCTCAGCAGTTCTAACCCTAACCACAGACCCAAGCCTAACCACCAGGCTATAGAGCATCTGGGTTCATTTACTAGTCCCACAAGCCTTCACACTTCTATCTCTGACACCAGGAGTCTGAAGAGTACCACCAGCTAATACCCTAAATCCTACAGCGCAGTACCCTACCAATTCAAAACGCTTTATAAGGTATTTAAGTATTTGATTCTTAAACATTAAACACCATTTCAAAAATAATTTTAAAAACACTCACATTTTTCTATAATTTCCATTTAACTAAAGGTAGAAAGTATACAATTGTTACAATAAATGTGGTTTTATGTGTTATGCTGTTATACTTCATCCAAAAATACTTTAATTTGAATTATCCTCCTCTCCTACTGACCCTCTGCCTGAAACCCCTGTGACATTTCTTGCCCTTCCCTTCTGCAGACACTGCCTTGATTCCAGGCAACAGGTAAATCCATGGACAGTGGGCAACAAAAACTGTTGTTGCTGGGTGCACAGACAGACCTCAGGTGGCCCATCCAGCCCTGGAATGAAGTCAGAGGAACAGAAGAGCTGCTTGTATTTCTTGGAGAGCTTCTCCTACAGGCACCAGACTTCTGTAACCTGCACACTGCCTGCCCCATGGCTGCCTGGAGAGAACTATCCTTCTTCTGCACTACCTAAAGCTAAGAAGCTGCCATCACATCCCTTCTACCTTCCCTCCTCTCACTAACCTCTGCAGTCCTTCAGCCTGCCACTGCTAAATCCACCTACTTCCTGACAGTGCTTGTCCTACTCATGTCCTCTGTACCTTTCCCCTACCCCACCCTCGGTGGAGCCATGCTCTGGCAGCTCTGGACACAGCTTCAATCTACCTGAAAGCAATGGGAGATGGCAGCTATCTTCTGCCACGTCTGAATGTATAACCTATAGGGAAATGGCCATCATCTTGTTGGCTTCAGCTGCATGGGCAGTAATGGGAGATGATAGCTGTTCTGACTGAGGAAAAAGGTACAAGAATCACTACATTTGCAGGAAAACCAGGAGAGCTGGCAACACCGCATGCATTATTGAGTTTCCCTTGGCCTAAGCAGGCTGGAACCCATTTCTTCCCTTAGCTTCACCAGCATGCTGTCTGGCCACAAGCACACTGTTTATTACCCCTTCAGAGAAATGGGGCCCCGCCAGCATTGCAACCTCTTGAGAGCACAAATTTCCTAGGCAACCATCGAAAAGTAATTAGAGACTTTTTCAATCGTCAAAAACACCACTCTGTAAATTGACCAGTGATGCATGCAGAAAAATGACAGAGGGTCCTTAATGCATACATTTTGCCCTTAGGAATCCCCCGGAAGTCACAGCATATAGTGACACAATCCCTACATTGTAATACAGGGCCCCATAGCCTGGCTGTCTTGGGTGCACCTGACCTACCGCTGACCTTCAAAACTGTACTTCAAGAACAGCCTCTCCCAGAACCCACCAGGTAACTAAAACAAATTTACTTTGTACTTTGATAACAAGGCATTCAGACTTCTAGACAGAAATGATAAGCTTTTCAAATATTCCCCTTGCCTATTGCCTCACCACACTTGAGCATTCTCTGAACTTGGTTCTGTCGTGGGTCCTTCTCTTGCAGCTTCACTTCAGATTTAAGGGAGACTTTCAAGGGAACTTTCACTGATCTTGCCTAATCCCACAGTGAAGTCAAACCAAAGCATAACCAACCCTTCCACTCTACCTAAAGCTTGCTGCTTGGCTCTGGGAGTACCCCTCTACCAACACAGGTTTCTTTGGTCTGTAGGCTGGACTTTTCCACTCAACAAGTTCCACCCCTTGCAGAGACCTCTGCACCAATCCAAATCATGTAACAAAGGCTAGGAATTTGTCTTGGGAATCAAAGCTTTGGAAGAGAATGGCAGATTTTAGGGGCAGCTCACTGTTTGATTATTGATAGGAGCATGAACATGTCTTGAGAAGGGCGAAATCAGGACAGAGATGTATGCATTGCTAATGGGCAGAAGAACTGCTAATTGAAGGACAACAATTACAGACTGCTCTTATTGAATGCTGAACATCTCTTAGGTGCTCTCTACACCTTCAGCTCTATTTAAGTCCATGGATGTTGAAAGTGTTGTGGATGTAGTAAGAGATGCCAGGCGGCTTATTAGATATGATCCTACAAGGCAAGCAGGAGGAGATATTAAAGTTAAAGGATAACAACTATCACAGGGAACATGTTGAACTCTAATCACTTTATTAAGTTACATATAACAAATTCACCAATGCTGGTACACAATATACCATGCTACCTCAGCAAAGTCACACCTCTGAAGAGAAAGTAATTCTAGTGCAAAAACTGGAAAGAAAGGGCAGGAAATGAGTGAACAGAGCAGTGTGGCCAGGATATTGGATCTTGACGGAAAATGAAATTGGATGCGTCTGATTACATTTTTGCAAGCAGTGTGGGGTTTTTTGTGTATTTTTTTCTTTTTAAAGATAAGCAGCTAACTAGCCTAACTGGAAAGAGAGACTCTCAGTGTGATGAATGAAATTTCAGTTGTAATATTCCATGGTGTTACTGATAGCAAAGCTATGGATTAAAAAAATAAAACCAAAGCAACGTTAAAAAGTTGACACAATAGGCACTTCCCTTTCTCATAAAGTGTATACATTCTTAATTCCCTCCACCCACCCCCACAGAGAACTCTTACTTCTATATCAAGCAAGTGGAAAAACATGACATGGCGTGCAGGGATGGACATATTAAGGCTTTCAGTAGAATTAAAAATCCCAAATCTGTAAGACATCCGTCTTGGAGAATACAAAAGTGTAATAATTCTTAAAAAAAAACAACAAAAAAACAGCAACAACAACCCCTACATTCCTTTTGTAAAAAGGTTCTATAAAGTTAAACACATTTAGATGCACATAGCTTCCAATCTGGTGTCTATGTACATGTGTAGCTATGCCTGTAATATAGCTAAGCATTTCCATAGAGTTCCTCATTGTACAAGCTTGTACTAACTGAAAGAGATACTATATACAGTCACAAACAAGACACAATAATATTTTTTGACGGTAGAATATTCAATATTCTGTTTTTCTCTGTTGTTGAAGTCAGTGGTGAAATTTCTCAGCGACTCCAAAGGAAGCACAATTAAGCTAACATTCAAGGTATGCCACATAATGGAGTCTTGTGTACTGATCCAAGCTAACCAGATACTGTAGCTCAGATTCAGGAAGCAATATAGCAGCATTAGCAAGGTGGAATGCCATGCTCACACAAGTAGCTAAGGTACCCCGCAAACAGCACTGCCCTGTCCCATAGAGACAACCTTAGCAGCATCAGCATGGCACTTAGCCTGGGCTAATATAGCCTTCCTTTCAGTAAGGCTAATTAGCCCAGGTGAAATGCCTACTAATAGTTATATTGCTTCCAAAACCTGAGCAATTATATTCAGAACTAGCTCAGACATCTCCACACAGCTCTGCCTTGCCTCATGTAGAACCACTCCAAGTGCTTCTAAAAAAATCCCACTCTAAAGCTTTCATTCACTGTAAAAGTACCAGTGATTTGGTTTATGGGAGGCAGGGGGAAGATTCTCTCTCTGTCTCTCTCTCCCTTTGAACATTTAAACAATTTTCTTTCAACTTTCTCTAACAATGTCATCTCCTTATCTTGAAGGGGTTTTTCAGCTTGTCTACGAAATTCCCTTGCAGCATGTCTTTCTTTTTTATACTTGGGATTATCTGGTGTTTTTTGTAGAACACATTGAACAGACTTAACCTGATAGGTTGGAAAGAAGAGAGTGAGCCATCAACTGTAGGATCTCCATTTTTTTCTTTTCTAAGTATTATCAGTGGTGCTGCACAGAAGCTTGCAAAATCAGAAACATTTTGTGCACTCAGAGAAGATTATAATTTCAATTTCTGAATCAGGACAAACTCCAGGATGAAAGACCTTATTTCTTCCACAAGAAAGCAGGACATTTTCTCCAGTAATTTTATGGAAAGGGGTCATTGCAAATGCAAAAGATGTAACCCTATGCTGTAGATCTGCACAGTCTCCAACTGTTCAGATCTCTTTCTTGCTAAGCATGGTTTTATGAATGGATATTCTCTGGCTGTTCACAGTGCTGCTGTATTTCCTCTGCAAGGTCAAGGCACCTCAGGATACGCCATTTCTCAGTAGCCAGCTCCTCCCTGGAGACTTGGCCCAACAGTTTTTTGGCAAAGAGATTCTGATCCTGCATAAAAGGGCCCACCGTGGCTGGTGGGGGCTGAGGGAGCTTCTCCAGGCAGCCGCTTGTGAAGCAGAAGTTGATTTTCTTTTCACGTTTCATTCCTGGTCCCCTTTCTTCAATCCAAGTCAGAGGTCTAGGGCAAAAGGGGAGAAAAAGGAAGGCCATTTAGCAGGAAGTAAACTGTGACATTCACACAATTATTTTGCTTGTTCCTCACTGATGAGCAGTAAGCATTGTAACAAAACATCAAGAGGCAACACTTTTTTGTGTTAACCTGTATAGTTGGACCTGAGGAACTGATGCCCAAAGCTTGTCTAACAACTATTCCAACTCTACAGTTTCATAGTTTCATCGTTGGTAGGGTCAGAAGGGACCTGAGTAGATCATCAAGTCCGACCCCCTGCCATGACAGGAAAGAAGACTGGGGTCAAACACCCCGGGCAAGGTGTTCATCCAGCCTCCTCTTAAAGACCCCCAGCGTAGGAGCCAGCACCACTTCTCTTGGAAGTTGGTTCCAGATCCCAGCCGCCCTGACAGTGAAGTAGCGCCTCCTGATATCTAGCCTAAATCTAACCTCTGCCAGCTTGTGACCGTTACTTCTTGTCACTCCTGGTAGTGCTCGGGGAAACAGGGACTTCCCCAATGCCTGCTGGTCCCCAGTTGGCCCAATAAAGGATATAAAAAAAAAAGTCTTGTCTCTTGTAATCTCCTGGCCATTATAGCCACAACAACACTTCAGGCCATAATAAAGCACATTATTTCAAAGTCCCGTCCATACAGTGTGTTCAGGTAACAGGATCATGAAGCAGAAATTAAGATGGCAGGGAGGATCAAGCATTGAATCCCTGGGTTCTAATTCCTGCCCTGTCACTGATCCACAGTGGGTGCATCTACAAGTGCAATTAGTGCAATGCAATAAACTCTGGTGCAGTTTGTGCTGGAGTCAGCTGCTCCCGGGCACAGCATTTACACGTGCCAAAGACTGCAGCACGTTAAGTTGGGCTGGAGCAGCCCCAGGCTGGCAGGGGGCCCAAGGGGTCAGCCCCAGGCTCTGGGTGGCGGTGCTGGGCATAGGAGGGGCTGGTTGGGGCACAAGGATGCTACAACGTGGGACTAGCTGCCAGGCAGTCCTGGCACTTTAGCACCCTCATGCCCTAGCCAGTTCCTGTCACAGTCTACATATGCATTAGATCACATGCAAGTACTCTACCATACGATAATATTGTCCCTGACAGTACTATCTTGCAGCACAGTTAAATTAACCTACTGCACCCTAATACCAGTTCACATGTAGACTGTGACGCTTTATTGCGGAGCTCGTTAGTCTACTCTGCACTAAAGTGCACATGTAGATGCACCCAGTGTAACCATCAGCAAGTTACCTAAAATCTCTGCTTTAGACTTCCCTCTGTGCAATGCCGTGAATGGCTAACCGTCTCACAGCAGGGACTCAGAGCTCAGTTCATTACTTTTTAACAGGCTGATTTGTGCTTCTTGGATAAAAACTGTTGGACACATGCAAGTAACATGTTTCTAGGCATTTTGGGCTCAGTCCTGTTGCCACAGAACCCACTGGGAGTTTTATGAAGGATGCAGGTCAGGCCCTGTGAGTCAAGTCAGCACACAAAAGAGGAAGATGCATGGTTGGCATGCGCACATGATTAGTGCTGGGATTCGGGCTGAGCTGCCCATCCCCCTCCAGGATAATCCACAGAAGGCAAGCAAGTTCACTCACATGCATACCAGCTCTTAGCTCCTTCCTGAATATTCACAAACGTTTGTTTTACTCCACTGAGAGCCCTCAAAGTAAATCCCTGAGATTATGCAAGAAGCTTTAGTTTTCCCCTTTCTTGGCAACCTCACACACGCACGTGCGTGCGCGCGCACACACACACTATCTGACAACCCCCAAATGCTACTCCCCAGTGCAAAACTAGATTAAACAGGCTTTTCCCAAGGATCTACATCTGAACATACAGCTTTATTTTTTTAATGAGGCTAACAAGCTGCTACGGCAGCCCCAGCCTCCATGTCCTTTTGCTATGATGCTTTGGGCCCCTGGATTTACACAGTTCACAAGCCCCAGGGTATGCCTTGGCCACACCACTGCACTGCTGAGGAAAGAGATACTATGAGTAATGCCCTACAGTTGTAAGAGGTGATGGGCATAGCTCTAACATGATGTGGATCTCCAATACAGCAGAGCCCTGTATTACAGCAGGGCCATCTGGGGGAACGGGAGATGGAAGGGGGGAGGAGCAAGATGGGACAGGACAGAAAAAACCTCAACATCAGCCACAAAGAACTCCTTCTAGTACCATCAACATCTTCTTTTGACTTCCTACAATGCACCTGCTCATAGTCCATTCATCATCACTGGCAGAGACACACATCTTGGAGGTTATACATCGTTTCTCTCACTTGATTATTAATGGCCCTTCCATAAGTCCTTCATGTCTCTGCTGCAGTCCACTGCTCATGAATTATGAGGGCATCAATAATTTGAGGAAATAAACAGTACCTCCAAATCCAGCCATCTGGGCATCGTTAAACTAAAATCAGCTGCCCTGGAAAGACACTTTTTTCCACTCTACAGTGAGCACTTATAGCAGAGAGTTAATCCTAGGATTTTTAACCTCAAATTCTTCACATTTTCAAACCCAGTTTCTATATGCATGTGCTAAGATCCATTACTCTAAGTCACTAACCAGAAAGATACAGTATATCTGTGCTCATTTATTTAAGCAACTATACCGCTCTATGCATTTATTCAGAGTCTTAAGTTTTCCTTCTTTTGTTGTGTTACAAAATGGTGCAGGTTGCACTTCCTTTATTTACTTGTTCTTCTTGTGTCCTTGTCATAAACTAGATGTTTTCCTGAATTGTGCACAAATGATGACTTTTTCCATTGCTGTAATTACTTGTGACTTGTGTTAAACTCTGTTTGGATGGTAATTGGATTTCATTTTGAAATACATGAAAACTGCATTTTAACTTTTAATTAGTTGAATGTTCTGGATACATAATATTATCTAAACATGTTTTACATGTAAAACTGACTGATTTTTCAGAAAGGAGGCATCTGTAATTAGTGAACTGAACTGATTACTGAAGGACATGACAACCAGAAACCTCTCAGAGCTTGTGGACCTCATCCCCTTGTACCTAGTTTTTATTTATAAATTAGAAGAAGAAAACAAGTTTTTCTCTTTTTTTGACTCCCAGTTCCTCAACTTTGAGAGAAATGATCATTTAACTGAACTGGCTGAATGAACTGAAAAGAAAAAATTCTCTCTGCACCTCCAGATAAGACTACTGACCTCATAAAATGATTTAACACTTCCAGAAATTCTTGTTCCATGTACTTATCCAGTGACTTCCACCAGTCCACTGGTTTGGTCTCCTTTACAACTTCACCAGGAAACACATAGTACTTAACATAAATTTTTTCTTTTTCAAAATTAAACACATTTGACGTGATGAACCCCTGTGCTAAGGGTTTCGAGTTGCTAGAGTCTATTAATATTTAAATGAAATAAAATACAATATAATTAAAAATGGAATATTTTAAAATAACAATATTCATTTTTATCCACCCTGCAAGAGGCTGGCCTTACCTACAACCTGATATCACCTTGCAATCAGGTTGGCTGTACCCAAGTTGGAGCTGAACCCTGCCCTCAGCCAACGCAAAATGAAAGCAGCAAAAGCCACTGCCCCTCCAGTTCATGCAATCATTTTTGTTTGTGAAATGCATTGACTTGAGGCTCCAACCCACCAGGCTGGGGTTTGAGCTCCAAAACCAACCCTTCCTTATGAAAACTTCCTTGCCTTTCCACCTTATATATTGGTGGAATTCCCTTCCACCTTGTATTGAGAGATTAATTGTCTTGGTAGCAAAAGAGCCAGAGGTAATTTGTCTGACAGCTGAGCTTTAAAAGTCAAACCCAAGGAATGATCGACAGCCAAGCCTGACTATGGACAGAAAGAATATAGTTAAATCCCTGCTTAACAAGCAGCAAAAAAGGCTGCTGAGCTGTGCTCTAGCTGCAGCTTCCATACAGTGCCAAGGTATAAAGCAGGCTGCAATAACCTTACTTCAAGGTTAGAGTGCACTGTGCTTGGACCGTGGCTGCAAAGGTTCATGAGAGACCTGACCCATCTACAGGAAATGCATCTTCTCTCAGTCTCAACAGATTAGCGCTTCTGTAATTCTATCTGTCAGGGCCCTGCTTTTGCCAAGCACCTATCCAAGTTAACTTGATGGAGAATGGGCCAAATTCTCTGCGGCTGTAACTCTGCTGAGTGTAACTGAATAGTACTGGAATACTATGTAACTTTCCAAGCAGGATGAACTATCATGCAGGCAAAACAGACTGTCACCCAGAGCAACCAAATATGAATGGTAACAGCACAGTAAGCTAGGATTCATGTGGGTCACTAGAGCTGTGAAAAGGACGCATTTAGTAGTTCCTTAAAGCTGTGCAAATCCCAGTGCTTGTTTTGTCTAACAAAAATCATTCACGGCAACTGTGAAGCTAGTGAAAACACAGATTAATAGCATGACGCATGTTTGTTCCTGCCCTCTAGCTCCATCTACTGGAACTGGTTCAACTCCTTAGCAGTGAAATGTTCTACAGACAACTCATATTACACATGAATTGCAAAGGTGGCAATAGAGGGTTTATATGGGGTACTGTCTGTCTGTAATTTAGTTTTTAGAGGAATTGCACATGCCATCTAATCTGAAAAGGGAAATATCTAATTCCCTTATAAAATGCAACTGACTTTGTGATAGCTGTCTCTCTATAACCAATAGTCCAGATGAACCCAATTGTCTAGCCCCCAAATATCTAGATCTATATTTACCCACATTTATTTAGCCTCTCAGCTGTAATTCATAGAGAATCCAAGATCTGCTACTGTAAAACACTGACATTTAAAAAAAGGCTTGCTTGCCTGGATAATACAGTAATCAGAACAGTATGCTTGACATTCCTAAGCTTATGGATCAGGCAGCAAAGCCAAGTCTCTTAACCTCCTGGGATTTCACTGTATCAGTCTGTAAAATGGGAAGAGCAATTCTTACCCACCTCCCCAAAAAGGGCATCATGAATATTACATCATGTTTGTCAAGGCAATACAATACTTCAGAGTAGAGTATTATTAGCAGCCCATGACCTCTCAAAAACTGGGAGCCTTTCTAAGTATCTACCCTGCTGTGCTCAGTGCTAGAGTTTCTGGTGCTCCATTCTGGATCTCAAAACTTTTTCTGAATATGAAAGTAAAGTCTTAGGTTCTCAAATGCTAACATACATCATGGATCCAGTCCTTTATTTCTGACTCCAGAAACCTCTCTCAGGACCTCTTTTTCTTAGATGGATACTGTCTGATAGCAGCCCTTGTTAGCACAAACCCTACAGATTGCACTTCTTAAGCTTGTGTCTCTTGCAGAGAGTTCTTTTTCATTGTGTTTTTATCCATTTCATTCTCCCTTTCCTTATTTTAATAGAGTGTTACAAAACAATTTAAGAGAGGAGAAGGTACGGAAGAGTTCCTGCTGAAGATAGCTGTACATCATAGGGAGGGAGGTAGTTAGCCATGTTAGTCAGAAGTCAAGCAAAAGTCAGGACAGGATGGCACCTCAGAGACTAACAAATTCAGAGAGACATGAGCGTTTGTAGGTGACAGCTACAACTTCATCTAATGCTAGCTTACAGAAGCCTGTGCCTCTCTGAACAAGTTAGTCTCTGAGGTGCCACCCTGCCCTGCCTTCTGCCTATACAACCTGGCTAATCCACTCCTATGTCAATATGTTACTCACTTCTTGACTGCAGTCTCAAAATGGGCTGTCATTCTGGAATAATCCTTTTCTTTCTGTTCCTCTCTGGTGGCTGAGGTGACAGTAAGGTCCCCAAAGAGATCAATTAGCCAAGTAAGGCGGGCAATTCCATTAAAAGAGGGGAAGCCTGATCGCTCTTCATCCAGGGGACCACCTACAGAAATAAAAATGGAGCATCTTGAGAAAGGGGGAAGGCACCTCAAATCAGCAGCACAGACTGTAATAGCAGGGGCAGAAGATGTGTATGGGCCAGAGAGCGAGACATCAGACAGTCCAGTCTGTAGTAGGAACCTCATTACTTAGGATTCCACTTAAATCAGTCCCGCGAAGGTCAGTTGCTGTCTTTCTGTTGTTAAAGGTTAGACTCTATCGAACAGAACCTTTTAAACTTCCCTGTGATCTCTCAAATGCATCAACTCTTTTGCTCTAATGCAGGCATGGTCTATAACTCTATTTTGAGTAGCACTGTGGGTAGAAAAAGGAAGAGAACAGAACAAAAGAACTCTATTCTCATGCCAAGCCCCCATCAGAAGGTAGACAGAAAGATGGAAAAAAGATTCAATTAATGTAGAATAGAACTCCAGGGATACATTGGTTCCTTGGGTGTGGGTTCACAGAGCTGGGAAAAATGAAACTTCAAATCTGTCTTAAAAGGAGAAGAGCCTGAGGGTTCCTCACTAAAGAGTAGGGGAATTCCTTAGAGCTCTCTATGCTCTGTGAGCAAAAGTGACGATGAAGGGCTCTAGGGGAGGAATCTCCCTTATACCAACATACAAATATTGTCCCATCTCTTTGTGAACTCATACCCCAATATAGAAAAAGTGGAGGAGATTCCTCCAAACATATTTGGGAGAGATTAATGGGACATAGAGCCTCCCCTCCACATAGGCAACTGTTAAGGGAGAGGGTTTTGAAGGCCTCTACAATTTCAGGTGAGCATCCAGAGCTAGAGTGTAATATATGGGTCCTGGTTGCGTGGCTTCAGCCTCTACAAGTGAATGAATAATGACTAAAGTGGCTGGCCTTGGACTGACACTTTCTCAGGAAATGCAGTCTTTAATAACTGACCTGTGAAGTGTAGGAGTCCCTTGACAAGTTCCTTCCCAGCTACCTCCTTTTTCAGCAGCTTGTACTCTTCCGTCATAAGTTCAATGTGCTCCACATGGAGGACTTTACCTGTTGTTGAGGAAATGAGGATCAAATAGGATTACTAAAAGCTTTCAGCATGAATCCAAATCCATAAGTAGGCAGTAAACCCTTTAGCAGTCATCAGTGTGAGAAAATTTTGCACGAATAGCCTAAGCACAGTTGACAGAATGGTGCCAAGAAAGACTGTCAGGCATTATACCAGCAATTCAGTTTGAATTCACTGTTCTCAGGAGCAACATACAAGTTGTCCACATAAACAGCAACCTTTTAGCCATTGATTTTAATGCGGATCATGTGGATTAAACCAACGTGCAGTGGAGACACTCACGTTCAAAGAAAAATTTGTGTAAAGTCTTGACCCCCTCTCTTGCCACCCTCCCGTATAAATGATATATTTAACAAAGGTATTATTATTTAATAAGGTACATTATTTACAACCAGATTGAAATAGCACATCAGGGAGTTCCTTGCTACACTGCTATCAGTGAGACTACTTCTGGAGTAACATGCTACCCACCGTGCCTCAAAATTTGGCCCTCATTCAAGACACATTCATTGGGATGCCTTCAAGAGAATCAGTTTAGCGTAACAATAGGAACTGCTGTTATGACTGAACAAGTATTAAGTTCTGCTTAACTGGAACTAGTGCAGTTATTAGCACAACAGTAAGGGTATATCTATAAGGCTCAAGGCAGCACCTTGCAGAGATACCCCAACTCTGCATGAACTAGTTCCAGAATGAGACAGAGTATGGCTACATTTGTTCAACACAAGACACTGGCAGAATGGATTATCTCAGGCAATGAACTGAAAAAATGCATCTCTATCATTTCTGGTTGTAAAGCAAGCATATTCAGAGCTAGCTTAGGTATCTCTGCATGGCGTTGCATTGAGCCACTCCCTTGTGAGTACTCAGGAGGTAGAGATATGTGAAATGCTAAGCTCCAGATTTTTAGCACATAAGTACCTGAAGAAGGATTACAAAGGAGTGAGTCTACAGGGGCACACTGCACCCTGTCCAAGGGTTTGAGCTCTGCTCCTGCCTAGCATTGCACCCCTTCTTGCAGTGCAAATGGGGCAACCTCCACAATACCTTTAATCTAGTCTCAGCTGGTCTGCCAACATCCACCCTTCAGCTGTGCTGTCAGCATTTATGACTAGGACTGTATATGTAACAGAAAGAAGAAGGTGTTGCTTAGAAATGGATTCTTCTCTCAAACACAGATGCTGTGAGAGCTCATAAAGGAATAAATGTATGATGCATACATAGGCAGAGAGGATTGTGTCATATCAACCACAGCCAAGAGAGGCTTTGTTTATGGTTCCATTTCCAGGGGAAGGAAAGTCTTGGGGGAAGGGGAGGACACAAATCCCAGAGTTACTGATAGGGCTTATGTTTTGGTTCATAACTGTTTTTAATTAATATGGATGGATACAGTTGTCCAATTACATTCTTTGTGCTCGTGCCAGCCAGTAGTGAAACTGCTATTAATGTTAATGCACCCGTCTTGGTCAGCATCTTGCTCTTTGTAGTTCTCTGTTTATTCACCTGTTGCATATTCTCCAAATCCTGCACTGGAAGTTCTTCAGAGCAGGCTCTGTCCTTTGCTTTTTGGTTTCTACGATGACTGATACAAGGGGGCCCTGCTCTCTATTTGCAAGTTTGAGGGGCTACCATGATACAGATAATTGTCATTTTAAAAAAGCTAGTTTCACCTTTAACACCTTGAATATTAAAGTGTCATTACCTTTCTGCTCAGCCAACTCCCAGAGGTCACGGGCTGCCCTAGCAGACAGTGCCATGGGATACTCAACCAGGACATGTTTCCCAGCCTCCAGAAACATTCTGAAACAAGATAGATAAAAAGATTAGAAAGTCTTCAAATCAGACCAAAAATTGCTCTCTCCCCCATAAATCTTCTGATGCTAGTGGCCATCAGACCCCTTGAGGACAGGATAAGAAACATACTAGGACTGGAGACAAAGAACCCTACTATAGAGTTCTGGATTATTTTCTTTGTGCAACTCTCTCATGCACTGTGTAGCTTAAGCATCTTAAAATGGGGTCCACCATCAAGCAGAAAAAGTAAGAGCCAAAAGCAGAGATTCTCAACCTTAGTACTGTGGCACCCTTGGGTACCTTGAGATTCTTTCAAGGGTGCCATTAGACTCCACAAAATGTTAGCACGGTTAGGTGTGCAAAAAATTGCTCTATTATTTTTCTGCAGTCAAAAAATGAGTGAAAACCAAGAGCTGGCATTTTCCAAAGGGTGTCATGAATCTAAAAAAGTTGAAAACCACTGGCCTGAAGTTAAGCAATAAAAAAATTGCTGAAGATGCACCTGTGTCTTAAACCTCACCCATCTCCCAGGATGGGACACTTGACTCAGTGCTATATGCAAGCTCTTCCATCCACTTGGGATTCACAGCCTGGAAATTTCTACTACAGTTAGATGCCTTCAGCTGCTTTTTCAAACACTGAGCAGCGGCCGGTCTTCTTTCCAGCCATGGGAACAGAGTAGTGGGAGGGGCACTGCCTCTTTCTTTCATACAATAATCAATCAGCACCCAGACATGACACAGGAGATCTGAGCTCATTTTCCTCCTCTGCTGGAGGGAATTCAAACCTACCTCCCTATCAAGTGCCTTACCCACTAGGCCAGAGCCTGTTCTGGAGTAAAGGGGTTTCTCCACTGCATTTGTTAAAGCTATTCCAATCTGTGGAAAAGAGCTCAAAATATATTAAGTAAAAAAACAGACAGCAAGACACTTTAGATGACGGATAAGGGCACTTGCTTGGGAGCAGGGAGATCTGGGTTATGGTTTCTGCTGTTTATTTATTTTATCCAATATCCAGGATTGCAGTTTTGAAATTAGATGTCTAAGTTTAGCTTTGGTACCCAAGTGCTTTTCTGGATCAGACCATGAATGTCTCCATGTCTTCCCCTACTCATCTGTATAATGAAAATGTTACCTCCCTACTTCATGAGGACATTTGGGGGCTCAAGTTACTAGAGACCATTGCAACAGAAATACAAAATACTAGGAACAAGATGCACTGGATGAGAACAGAAGGAATGAACAGGGTTTGGGAATTACAGGAACTCAAGAACACAAGTCCACTTCTTTTATTTCAACTAGACATATGCAAATCCAACAGGACTAGCACCAGTGCATAGACACAACAGGAGGTGCCTTTGTCCTCTTACCTTGGAAGGTTTAAACCTCATAGTCACATTTATTTGGAGAGGGTGGGAGTTATTGTTACAGTGCTAACAAAAGGATTATGTTTAGATGTTGCTTCATCCTTTGACAATGCATATTTTATCGCCCCTACATATAACTCTATTACTAAAGAAGCAATAAGCGAAGGAGAGAAGTATGTACCTGACGCTCTCTTCATGGTTTTTGTTGTCTGTGCTGATGATGGCTGCTTGGATCTCTTTGTTTCTCAGAGCATCTTCCAGGTTAATCTGCTTGGCCTCTTTAACATTTCCCACATTTCTCCTAATTATCCAAATTAAATAAAAATCAGAATATGAAAGGTAACATCACAGCCCGCTCCCTCTCGTTAGTATGATTTGTATTGCAATAACATCTTAGATGCCCCACTCTTGGTGCAATACTCCACTGGGGTAGGTCCTGTAAATAAATAAATAAAATTAAAAACACAGAATCAAAAGATAGCCTCTGGCACAAACAGCTTACAATCCAGGACTGTAGACTAAATGATGCAGGGCAGACAGAAGGGGAGCACATGAAAAAAAAGAGTGAGGCAAATACAGGTTAGCGTAATCAGTACTGATCTCCAGACACCAGGTGCCTTGCCATTGTCAATCATTTTGTTGGCACTGTGAGAGAGTGAAGGAGCACAGCAAGAATGTTTATAAAGGGAATTCCTCCTCCATGCAGCAGCACAGAGGCACTTGTCTGAAAATTTAACAGGTAGAAAGTGATGGCTGGTCCAAATGTCTGAGCAGAAGCTGGAAACAACATATTGATAAGACAGATGTGTAGGAGGACACATAGGGCATGAAGATAACTTGAAAATGAAGACAGGTTGCTTATATTTGATAGTGTAGAGGGATACAAAGAGCAGGGAAATGTAGTCAAAGCAGTGACGGTCCTGGGAAGACTACCTTTGAATTGCATGTTAGGCTGATGGAGTTCCTTCAAGGGAAGAAGCCCTAGCACTTCAGTCATTCAGTACTACCGTATTTACTTGAATCCAAGACAAGGGTCCCCCCATTTACATGGGGGCAAAGCCTCTTATCTTAAATTTGAGTACAAGGTAGGGGTCAGACAGCGGGGTCTTGCAGCTGCAGCGGCTCTGGCTCCAACTCTGGCCCCAAACCAGGTTCGGGGTCAGAGTCAGAGACACTGCCCCCGCGTCTCCTCCTGCCTCTTCTGTACCCACCCACTGCCTGCCCCACCACTGCTGCCTCTTACCCTCAGGCTCTGGCTCCACCTCCAGTTCCAGCACAGAGCATGGAGCACATGGTGGCTCCAGCCCCTGCCCAGCCAGGCAGCAGTGGCAACAGCTCTGGCCCCAGTCTTGGCTGAAGCTCCAGCCCAGTCTCAGAGTGGCTGGGGGCCCCCCCCCCCCCCGCCC
>NW_005843220.1:89654-89859 GCF_000455745.1 Alligator sinensis
GAGCCACCATGTACTCCATGCTCCAGGATGGACTAGGGCCAGAGATGGAGCTGCAACTGAGGGTAAGCAGCAGCAGCCAAGGAGGGGTAGGAGGGGAGTAATTGCCAGAAGGTGCAGGCAGTGCAGGGGGACAGGTGGCAGGGGGCAAGGATCAGGGGTTAGGCTGCTCAACTTCCCAACCCCCCATCCCTCTGCCATTGCTTTC
>NW_005843220.1:89869-91426 GCF_000455745.1 Alligator sinensis
GTGGTGGGGATAAATTTAAGATAACCCTCCAATAATTAAATTCTATGCATGGAAAATCATAACAAATGTATTAATTTTCCATTTATAGAATCTAATTATTTGGGGGTCGTCTTAAATTCAACGTTGTCTTGGATTCAGGTAAATGCAGTAGCTGTGGCACCCTAGGGAACCAAACTGCATGGGTAGGGAGGTGTAATGAGTGACCAAATAGGTCTTTCCTATGTCCAATAGGCATGACTCATTGATTATATATATACCTGGAGAACACATCCATGCTGAAAGGCATACATGCCTCATATACGTATTTTAAAACTATTATGTCTTGCTGCTATGGTACCCAGAGTCTGACAGCTACTGAGAACCAATGCTGCTGCTGCCCAGACATGAACCTTATTGGATTTGTTCTCCAACATGCACAGCTGGCTTCAAAAGTACAGATTTTCATACTAGACTTGCAACATCAGAATTCCTCATCTGAATTACCTATAGACATGAGCTCATCCATGTGATTTTTTCACATTTGTGGGAATCTGGACACGCAATAGACTTTGGTTATATGGTTTCTATGTCTCTTTTATAAATACCTGATCCTGCAGCATGCTGAGATCCCTCAGATTTCACTAACTTAAATGGAACTTAGGGCACAAAAGTCCCATTCACTTCACAAAGCTTCATACACTAGTTTTCTAATTTAACCTCCAGATCAGGGGATGGACAAAATAAGGCCCACAGGCTGGATCTAACCCACCAACTGATTGTATCAGGTCCACGGGCAGGTGGCCACCAATTCATGGGGTCCAACTCATGGGGGGCCAGCGGCTCCGGCTGCTGCATAGTGCCAGAAGGGTAGGCAGAGCTGTTTCTGCTGCGCCAGGCAGGCAGCCGGGACTGCTTCCACCCAGCACTGACATGGCAGTGGCAGTTGTGGACCCAGGCAGACACCCCAACCCCCACCTGGAACCTGCCCAGAATGTCCACAGCTGATGCCAGTGTCCTCCCAGGGCTGCTTCTGCTGTGCCAGGTGGGTGGTGGTGTAAGCTGCAGACCATAGGTGATGAATGGGGGTGGGGGGCACTGGCACATGTTCCCCCCAGATTTCTGTGCTGATGGTGGGGTGCAAGTCTGCAGCCAGGCTGCATCCATTACCCAGCAGCATCCAGGGCAGCAGCAGTGGTGCAATTTCTGCGCTGACAGCAGGGCGCAGGGCACGGGGCTGCATCCCAGTCAGACCCGTTGCCCAACAGCAGCAGGGACAGCAGCTGTGCTCCCCCACTGTCAGCACTTATGCATTGTCTATGCTGCAGACAGGGCCGGCACAGTTCTGGGTCAGGGATGCAGGATCAGGGCATACTACAGTTCCAGGTAGAGTGGGTGAGAAGTGTGGTGGTCAAGAGGACACAAAAACTCAGTAAGTGGCCCTTCAGCCAAAATAATTGCCCGTCCCTGCTCCAGGTGCTAAATGTGGTCAGGTAAAATGCATTTTCCATGGTCTCATTCATTATACTAGAGAAATATAACATCTAAGGTATTTGTGAGCCTAAAAAACAATATGCTGAA
>NW_005843220.1:91436-95624 GCF_000455745.1 Alligator sinensis
GAGGTTTGCATAAGGGAAAACAATGTGCTCCACAAACTCACAACTGAAATATCTAACCTGGATACAAAGCCAAACAGCTTCAGATGCTCAGATGGGCTGGAAGGGACTGGATTCAGCAAGTCCCTGATCCGCACTGATCCAGCAATTCCAATTCCAACCACCACAGTCCCAATCATTCTGTTAGTCTAAATTAGAGAGAGAGAGCAAAAAAAGATCAGAAACAAATTGATTTGCCCCTTTTTGGACACCAGAAACCCCTACACACTGTCCATTATACATCCATTGTGATGGTGAGTCAAAAGATACCCTGATGCTGTGTGTAATTACATCTTCCAGGATTTAACAATGATCAATACCTCACATAATTGGACCTAAAGGTTCTCATCATTCACAGTTCTTGCACCAGATCCAAAGCACAAGGTTCCTTCCTCTCTCCCAAATGGATAGGCAAAATTTCAGTAATGAGAAGTTCTTCCATTTAGATAGTACCTAATATCCTGATGGAGCTCCAAATGCTTTGCAAAACTAATAAGATTTTACATAAGCTAAATACTAAGATCACGTCCCAAGCTTCTGCAATGCAGCCACCTCCAGGGCGCAATGCTGACACTAACAGTACACAGCAACACGGCATAAAACTTCAGGACTTTTCCAGGAGGAACTACTGGAGAATGCTAGTGCCAAGACAAACAGTCCATTTGGCCAGCCTACTTGTCTGACATTTCTAGTCTTGTCAAAAACACCATAAGTTCTTCAAGGAGAGCTGCCCATTACCTCAGTTTTACATCTTACTTTCAACATCAGTATTCCCTACTATTATACTGGAGCACTAGTGAGGGGTGGTGTGGTCCAGTGGTTAGGATGGTAGACCAGGAGCAATGAGATCTATGTTCTCTTCTCTGCTCTTAGGGACTTGCTTATACTTTGTGCTCCAGTACACCCCACAAGGACAATAAGGCTTTGTGAATATATCTTATAGAATATTTTGGAGTCTGTGGAAAAAAGCAAGTCTTGTCAAGCATGATTAAAAAGAGGGGGATGCCACGTATGGCCTACACAGCCATTGGATCCAGCTCATGAAG
The DNA here is from genome assembly GCF_000455745.1 of Alligator sinensis. NCBI lineage: Eukaryota > Metazoa > Chordata > Crocodylia > Alligatoridae > Alligator > Alligator sinensis. The sequence goes on from NW_005843220.1 coordinate 92,519, forward strand.
CCACAGAGCTTTGCCTATGACCATGACTGTGCCCGTGCCTGTGCTGGGGCTGCACGGCAAAGGCCTACGCTAGGGATGTGGAGTTGGAAGGTGTGCTCACACTGCTGCTGCTTCTCTCCACCCTTGAAGGCTACAGTGCAAGCACAACTGCACTGATACTATAGCTAGGAAGCAGGGAGCTAGGAGCAGCGGCAATGTGGGCACAGTCCCAGCAGTGTGGCTCCAATAGGGGAGCAGGGAAAGCCCCCCTACCATTGAGGGCTGGGTAGTTCTGGCCTGCAGCTTGAAAAGGTTTGCTGGCTCCTGACAAAGAACAGTCATGGAGAGGTGGAAAATATTTGGGACACAGCAAAACATGATATAGCTCTGCCACATAAATTCCTCATTCCCAGTTCTGCTTCTTCCTGTTTTGTGACTATCTTCTCCCTTCTTCCCCCCCCGCCTCCTTGGTGGAATAAGTTCTCGCCACACAGCTCTTCTTCCGATTAGTTCTGCTACATGATCTCATCCCTGCAAGTCTTTCCTAAAACTCTTATCTCTTTTCAGTGACTCTTGTCCAAGGGGATTACAGTACAGACTGGCCCACATGCAGGCCCTCTGCCATCCAGTTCTGCAACAGCTGCTAAGAATTTTTTAACACCTAGCACTGAAGACTTCCACCATGTATGTTGCACCTGTTTTTTCCCTTCTAATATCTCTACATACGTATTCCTGTCAGCACCAATACGACTCACATCCTTCCTGTGTATTGCTGTCTGTATTGTATAATAAAGGCAGAACAATGATAGAAATGATTGATGTTGGAAGAGCCCCACTGGAATCATAGTACCATGCTGTTATCACTAGTTGTGACACACTGTAATGACACCACTCATCAGGGAGCAGAGAGCTTGCTCAGCCCTGTCTGCATATAATATACAATATAATCCAAGTTACAAGACCAAAATTCCCACCAAGCCCAGCCTAAGCCCAATTCTATACTGTTGTCCCTTTGCAGAGAGCAACAAAAATGGTTTAGGGGCTGGGGAACATGATTTCTGAGGAGAAGCTGAGGGAACTGGGCTTACTTAGTTTAGAGAAGAGAAGACTGAGAGGGAATTTAAGAGCAGCTTTCAACTACCTGAAGAGGTATTTGAAAGAGGATGGAGCTACACTATTCTCAGTGGCAGCAGGTAACACAACAAGAAGCCATGGTGTCAACTTGCAACAAGGGAAGTTTAGGTTAGATATTTAGGACAATTTTTCTCACTCGGAGGGTAGGGAAGCACTGGAACAGGCTACCCAGATAGGTTGTGGAGTCTGCATCCTGGGAGGTTAAGACCAGGTTAGACAGATCTTTGGGATGTTCTAGTTGGGGATGGTCCTGCTTTGACCAGGGGGTTGGATTAGTTGACCTCCTGAGGTCCCTTCTAACCTTAATTTTTGATGATTCTATAATTCTATGCAGAAGTGGAAAGTGGCCTTGAAATAGGTGAGTTAAAGTTGCATGTGCTCCAAAAGCCATTCAAAAGGGCCTTCAGCGTAAATGAGAACGCTCTGATGAGGTCCTCTGCTACATAGTCAAGGACCAGCTGGTAACTCTTTAAGATAATTTCAGTTTATGGCGTACTGCCCAGGATTCTTAAAATGCTCTCTGTTCAGATCCAAGCTAGAGCAGTGCTTTTCAACCTTTTAAGACTCCCAGCCGCCTTGTTAGACTGGGCACCCCTTGGAAAATGCCAGCTCTTTGCTTTCACTTGTTTCTTGACTATGGAAAAAATACTAGAGCAACTCTTCTTTTCCAAAGAACTCAGGAAGCCGACAACAGGGAAGGATTGTTTTGACACACTGGATTTCTGTTTGAAATCTCTGAATTTATCTTGTGAATTATGTAGTACAGGGGTGTCAAACATACAACCCATGGGCGGATATGGCCCACAACACCATTTTAACTAGTCTGCCTATATTGCAGCCAGCTACTAGAAGTTGGGAGGCATGGCCAGTGTAGCATGGCCTGCTACAGGATTCAATGCCCCTAGGTGTGAATGGACATGGCCATCAGCAGCCAGGGGTGAGTAAAGGCTGTGCAAATACAGCCCTTGCTTGCTGCACTGCTGCACACCACCAGACCCGCACCACTGCCCAATTCCCTAACCTGCTCTGCTGTCCACCCCTGGACCTGCACCACCACCTGAATGTGGACCTGCATCACTGGACCCAGGATCCAGCCAGGGAAGAGCCCACATGGTCTGGATCTGACCCGAGGCTTGGGGTGAGTTTGACACCCCTGGCACAGGTGTCTGCATGACTAACAGGCTGGGGATAGAAATTATGCATAGATGATTGGAAACCAATTCAAATCTGTAACACAACAGAAGTTCAGTGCGCATAAGCCACTTTCAAAATGGCCAAAACCAGTTTAAGATAAACCTGGATGGATGCAGTATTAGACTTAACTGATTCAGATTAATTTGGTTTACTGAACTTCTGTCCCAGATCCCTTCCAAATTCAACTTAACTGACAGTCCCCCAGCATCCCTGCAAACCACCCCCGCCTTCACCTTCGCAGGGTGCATAAGCTAGACCTGGCCCATGATATCTGCTCCAGGTGAACAGGAAGGGATGCTCTAGTGCCCCCTGGCTTCTGGCCTGCTTCTGGCAGGCATATGACTGTATTTCTGGAATCAAAAGTGCATATCTGATCACTTGCTTATCAGTTCAATCTATGCATTTTAGACTAACCTGCAATCAATTCAGCCTCCGGCTTTTTGACTGTCTATACTTAGCCACAGTGGTAATATCGCATTGCATCCCATGACATCTTTGAAAGGATCTCATGGCATCCTGGGGTGCCACAACACCCTGGCTGAGAATTACTGAGCTAAGGGCAAAATGCTCCTATTATGTTCACTGTGCCTTATTAATATAGCACATCATTTTTTTTCTATTTAAGAAACCAGTTTAAAAAATAATTAAATCACTATTTACAAGTGACATGTGAAATCCCACCTTCTTCCTACACCCAGAAAGTTCCCTTAAAGCAGGGCTGTCCAACTCTGAGTGCCCTTGGCCACACCCTATGCAGACCACCCCCCCCCCAAGCCATATGCCACAGGAGCCGCACCAT
>NW_005843220.1:95692-118601 GCF_000455745.1 Alligator sinensis
CCCCCCCCCCCCACAGGCAACCCTGCCCCACCCCAGAGAAGGAGGCAGGAATTGGAAGCTAAAGGAGGGAGGGGCAGCCTGGACACCCCTCAGCAGGAGCCACAGGAGAGTGATGGGTGATAGTGGCATCCAAATTGGCAGCAAGGGGGCCACAGGTTAACCTCCCAGGGGCAGCATGCAGCCCATAGGCCACCAGTTGGACAGTCCTGCTATAATACATCAGTGCACCCTCTGATCATTAGCCTGGGCATGCAGAGCCAGCTCATTTGTAACAATAGAAGAATTCCAGCAGCCAGCCAGCTGGGGAAGTGTGGATATGGATCTGTGCTGGAGTTCAAGAACGTTTAAGACACCTGAATCCTAAAATGGGTTAATATTTATCATCTTCAGTTATCTTTGTGAGTGGGAGTACTCCTCCAGCAGTAGCCAAGCCATCCTGAAAGGCCTTCAGGCTTCTCATTCCCAAGCACCACCTTTCACTCACTAACTTCTGACAGACATTTCAGTACAGAACATGAGAGACAGAAGAGCTGAGCCTGTTCTTTCACTGCTAGAAACCAAAACTATTTCTCAACAGATGTTTAGGATACAGGACATCAAAGCTATGGCTTCCTTTTTGAAAATCCTCTCAAATTTCATCCAAAGTGCAAAATCCTGACCTCTTAAAGTAGATACGTCTAAAAGAGTCAAGTGAGAAGAAGCTTTTTAATCCTTTAATAAGTAGTTACTAGGCAACCTGTTGTCATAGCAACTAGCTGATCAGATAGGGTCCCCAGCTCTTCACAGCTTTATAGGTCAAGCACATCATCTCAACCTTCACCCAGAAGCTAGTAGGCTTTCAATATAGCCCTGCAGGGTCTTCATTTATCTACAGATAAGAAAATGATCAATGCACCTCAGTTACAGCTGCTGTATTATATTCTTCCCAAACCCAAACAGGAGACTTGTAGCAACAGGCTTGATCACAAATGAGCTTGCAAAGGCCCCAAACTCCATCCTTAAACCTAGCTGGGAGATCTCTAGCTGCTGCAACCTTCACTGTAGCAAAGCCCTGCAGGCCTCCCTGTAGCAAAGGGAACCCTACCAGCCATAAGCCTAACCCTGCCACTGGCAGACTTACTACCAGAAACTCTCACCTTAGCTGGGGGAGTCCCAGGATCTATCCTGCCAGCCTGAAGAACTCCACTTCCCTGTGCCCTACACTGTGGGAAATCCTGAAATACTGTGAGAAATCCTTAAAACTATTCACCAAGAAAACGAAATACAATGTTGTTGGGTGATATTCTGCACCTACCATGCATCTCCGAAGACAGAAACCTATTCCAAACCATTATTTACATATCGGGGGGGGGTGTGTGTGTGTGTGTGTGTGTGTGTGTGTGTGTGTGTAATACCAGTTCTCTTATTATTTCTAAGATTCAAAATAGGTCAGTGGGTACATATTCTTGTGAAATATGGAAATAACAAAAAGGAATATTCATTCTATAACTGTAGCACTCTGAATCCACTCACAGGTTTGTTAAATTCTGTAACATCAGCCAAAGTTCTAACAGAGGATTCTGGGATGCTGACATGGAAGAATGTGTGCAATAAACTACACAATAATACTTCTACCAGAACTCAATGCTTGCTTTTTCTGCCCTCCTTTATTAAATGACCTTGTAAAAGAAACAGGCTATCAAGAAAATTATTCAAGCACTAAGGAGCCCAAAGCCCATGCAACTTTTGTGAAGGAGCATTATGGATTGCTGCAAAAACCAAGTGCTATGCCCTAATAATGAGCAGTGTTGACAGCCTAAAAAAAGAATGATAGGTACAGAGGGAAGAGTTATGTCTTGCAGTATGACAGCAAATTAAAAATGACTCCCATAAGTAGTGGGGAAGACTGTGTACGTAGAATGACTGAAAACAGACGGGAGAAAGGAATCCTTTTATTCAGTGGTAGCAGCATCTTCAGGAAATTTCTCCTATGCAAACCAGCTTCTTACTGAAATAAATTACTAGCAACTCTATTAATCCATTCAGAGCTATCATTATTCTGAAACTTTTTTCCTGTTGGCCTTTCTACAAACTTTCTTTCCCCATGCTGTTCCTTTCCACTAACGTTCACCATAGGACAAACTTGGTGTGTTCAGCAGCAGGTGTATCATGCCTAAATAAAATTTCCACATTGAACAGGCATTTTCTAGCCAGATCTATCAAGGATATTCAGCAGCAGCATGTTCTACTAGAAATGGTTGGGGAATCTGGTAGTACAGCATATGTATTCCAGCTGAATGTAACAGTAAAACTTAACACTGTCACAGCAATTTCACATTTTAAAATGCTATGCAAATACTAACTTATCCCCACATGAATAAAACAAGCGAATGTAATTCTCCATTTTACCTGACTTGCCCAAGGCCACACACAGTCAGTGCACAAACATGATGAAAATGCTGTTCTTTATTCTCTGTTCCAGACTCAACCCTCCAGCTGTAAAGTCTCCGCACTATATATCTATAAAAGTTCAAGACTGCAGCAGGTGCATTCTGCCTGGACATCTCTAGAATACTCATTGAAAAGCAGGCATTTTAATAAGCCTTACACATCCTTCTTGCAGTTTTTTCAAGTGTTGGTTTTTAGTTTCTTGCCCCTAACAAGCAGTAATAAATGACTTGCATTATATAGAAAAGGTTTTGCAATGACTGTGAACTGCATCAATACAATACTGGAATGATACTCTTCCTCAAGGCTCTTACATTCATCTTCAGTAATGTGCCATGTCAAAAGATTACTATCACATTCCTCCAGCACCACAGATTACTAGTAAATTGTTGCATGACTGTTCATTTTAATATTAACACTAGATAGCTTTTTGCATATTTAAAAGCTTAGCTGTCAAATTCCTAAAATAGTTGCTATTTTCTCACTCTTTTCCAAACGTCCCCTTCTATTGGTTTCATATGCTTGCCTGTTACTAAATCAGTAACTGTCAAGTTGCAATATATATTTTGGTTTTCATCTTACCATTTAAGGACACAAAGCCCAATTATCATTGACACTACGGCCACCTTACTTAGGTCTAAAAACGAATACAAATTGGAGAGATTCCAGCAGAGAAAAATAAAAAAAAATTGAAAATCAGGACCAATAGGAAGACAGTTAAGCACCTGGGTTTGTTGAGTCCGGAAAAGAGGTAGTGTGACAGGTACAATGACAGTACCTTGCTAACATTTAAAGTTGATTGCATCAGTCATCGGTATTGGACAAAAATAATAATTGGCATTATTTTCTGTGAGACTGAGGTTAGATGTCAGGAAAATCTTTCTTACTACATACAAGTAGCAAAGCACTGGTCCAGGCTACTATGGAGCCTGTGAAATCTTCTTCATTGTAAGCTCTAAAAATAGAGTAGACAAACCTTTGTCAAAGACCATCTAGGTATAATTACCTACTCCATTGAAGGGACTAAATGGCATCAGAGTCTCTTCTGTCCTTATATTTCTAGGATTCTAAGTGCCATTTCATCCATTTAAAGGCCTTTTTACTAAGTGGACTTCATGTGAATGAAAATAAAGCCCTTAATTTCTTCACGAAAGACCCAGATGGTGCTGATATGCTAGTAACCGGAGTAGCGACCCATGGCCCCTGGAGAGCATGTACTCTGGTGACTGGTTCATGCTAAAAAGCCTGTGCCATGAGAAATGACAGCGTCTTCACCATTATTGCTACCAATGCTAGTTAAATTAACTTCATTCTGCAGGATAGGCATATCAGCATAAGAATGTACGTGCTCTTGCTGGTGCTGGGTAAGCAATCTGGCAGGCAAAATGAGATCAATCTGACAAATCTCCACTACAGCAAATTACAGTTGATCCAGTTGAGATGGATCAAATGCAGTGGTCTGTACTTGTAGCAGATGTTATACAGGCAGTCCTCGACTTACAGAGTTTCGAGTTACAACGTTCTGCACTTACAGCGTTTATAAATTGACACCCTGTTTCAACTTTATGATGTCAGTTGCAACTTTACAATGCTTGATCCGATGCAATGGCACACCAGCAAATAAGTTTACTGAGTCACTTATTTCCCTGGAGAACATCTGTCCAAACTTCCTTGGACACTTTCTTTAAGAAAGCAGACAAGACTCCAGAAAAAGCTGCAGACAATATTCCTGAGAAGACTCCAACCAAGAACCCTTCAAAAAGTCCAGCAAAGTCACGTCAAAGAAGTCCTTCCAAATAATATGATTGCTATTTACAGTATACATACACAAATGTAGCTATATTACTCATCTATAATTTATAACATTGTTCCTTATGAAAAAATTGGTTCCAAGTTGCAACGTTTCGACTTAAGAGGCAGTTTTCAGGAACCAGCTGTTGTAAATCCGAGAACTGCCTGTAGTTGAAACACTGTTTTTCATGATCAAATTGGAGCAGATAAGGCAGAGGCTGAGTAGAATATACTTAAAAAAAATAATTATACAGGGTTTATTTATTAATTTAAATGTGCAGAGGGACCTATAGGCCTAAATTCAGCAAGGTATTAACCAGTTCATATATGACTACTCTTTGACTTCAGTGGAATGCCAAGAAATGAGTTCATTTCTTAAGGCCACCTTTACTGCATCCTAGAGATAAAACTGATGTGCTTCTGGAAGCATCATATGATAAAGGAGTTAATTTCTAGGCTTTGAGCCCTCTTGTCATCTCCTTAAGGTGTTAGTTGAATACAAAATAAGAGTCTCAAGACCCTGTCAAGGCTTTTATCCACTATGCTTTATTATTATTTGCTTAAGCACCCATGGATCTACTTTTTAAGAGCAGTTTGTCTTCCTTATCATCACCCTCCATTCCTGACTCATGTCCCCACCTGTGTGGCCACTTAAAGGAAGTCACACGGGTAAGGTAGATGTATTGAATACTTGGAGGTGGACGTTGCATGGGCTTGCCAGCAGAAGGCAATCTGTAATGATGGCTGGCACCATTATACCTGGAAAACAGAGCAAGCTCTTCCTCTCTGGCTATAAACAAACATTTAAACAAGTGATGTATGAATAGCTTAAAGTCCATAGATCTGCTCTCTTTCTCAGGCCTTCTAAACTGGTTAAATCTGGGTTTTCTAGCTTACTGGCAAAGCTACAGGCAGAATGCTTGCTATTACTGAGATCAAGTGTCCACACTTAAACCTTATAATACCCCCAGAGCCCACGGTACTAGATGCCAAATAAATAAATGCCTGTCATAATGATTAACAATAAATGACAGCTGTACTTGTAACCAATATATTGTTTCCAGTTTTAATCTCTGAGGTTGAAGTGATGAGCAAAAAACCCCCTTTTTCTTTAATACAATATACTTTTGGGGCTTCACCTGTGAGTTGAGACAATCCACAGAAACAAGGCAACGAAGACTGAGATGATATTGCACAGTCCCTGCTTCCATATGTACAATAAAAATGTTCATAAACTAAATATGAAGCAATGAGAGATAAGGGCCTAAGATGAAGGCCTGACTTAAAATATTCTATGCTATCCAATGCTGAACAGAAGGTTCCTTGTACTAAGATCCTATAGCTTATCATTAGAGGGACAGATTTTCCTTTTGGATCTATGCACAGTGCTCATGCTTAACTTAATCAGTGTCCACATAACTATCCAAGGGAAGAACTAGAATTTTAATTGGACAAAAGGAGGAAAAAAAGGTTAACAACTCTCTCAGTTTAAATATCTTTATGATATTATAAAGTTTTAAGCTTAAAGAAAATGCTTTGAATTGAATCTCAGTGACTCATGAAAATTTTGTCTAGTAAACCAAAGATTCATATGCACTCCCTGTATTCATACTGTACAATCAGAGCCAGTTTGGTGCAATTTGCAAAACATACATGAGAAATTTCTCTTAAGTATGAAAAATCCATGCCCCTTTTTGCAAATGTGTGCACTGCATGTGGCAAGATGATATTGGATGAACTACAAATACTTTGGAGTTACTGTTCAATTTGGTTTAATGTCCAAAAGTCTAAGACATGAGATATTTAATACATATAAAAAGCTGCAGCTCCGCTACACAACCAACTAATTCTATCACAAAAGACAGCAGCACCTGACTGGACTAGGCTAGGTGAAATTAAACCCAAGTAAGTCTAACAGTATGCTAGTCAGAAGAGAAAATACTCTTAAGAATTTGTTGCAACCCTTCCTCTTCCCCCCTCATCCCTTGACCCTCAGTCAAAGACATGTGCTCCCACATTTGTCAAAGACGTGTAATTCTCTAGGTGTTTTTGATCCCAAGGAGTGACTCTCAGGAAGTCACAATAGTAAAAGACATTTTCACGATAAACTGCATAGTTGATTTTTTCCCGCTTCTCAGGAACCAACTCTAGAACTCTATGCATTTGTTGCCAACTCCAGACCAGGTAACTAAAGTGTACAACTTCTTGGTTGAAGGTTGCATTAATGAAGAGCCTCTGGCTTGTACAGAATGTAGCAGCCCCTATCTCCAGTGTGATGGGGCACCATGGGGCCATTATTCCTGGGGTTTTATGCCTCCTAATACTTATCTTGAGCTTCAAAATAACATTTCAGGAGCCAGCTATACCAAGACTAGATCTCCACTCTTGACATGCTGGGATACCTGTGTTCCATTGGGACAATGCAGGTGAAGTAAAGCATGGGAGAGAGCGAGAGAGAGTCCATGCTGCCAAGCAGATGCATTACTGAACAGGGATCAGGAGACATGGGGTTTCTTCTTGGCTCTGCTATTGGTCTGCTGAGCAAATCATTAAACTCTTTTGTATCTAATCTCCCAGTCTATAAAAAGGGGGCAATGCTGTTTGCCTCTTTTGTAGAGCATTTTGAAATGAACTGATGAAAAATGCTACATAAAAGCCAGATGGTGTTATTTTTTAAAATGTTCTTTTCTCTTTGACTAACAAATCAGCAAGGAATCTGATAACAGCAGACTTTTTATGCAAAAAACCCCCCAACCACCAAAATGCAGGAGAGAGAGAGAAAGATAACCTTTTCTAGTCTCTGTCAGTTCAACTATTCTTGAAACCAAACCTTGCAAACTGTAAGAGACTCTTAACTCTAAGCACAAATTCTCTCTTTGATTTTAGTGAGAATACTCACTCCCTTATGGACCTTAGCTCCCAACTGTAACAGTAGAGCACAAAAATATCTAGACAGAAACATGTCCTTTTATTACTATTTACTATGGACTCAATCCAATAGATAATATTGATTGCCTTCTGGTCCACTTAAGGCCATAGGATCCCAACTATGTGACAGGCTGACATATCTAGGAGAAGCCCAAAAAAAGAAAAGAAAGTAATTGCAGTTCTTGACAGAAGACCATAGAAATACAAATATACAGTCAGATACGTAAAAAGGTCTGTGGAGTTCTACTGAAGAACAGGAATTGTGGCAACTTACATCAGTTGAGGGTGTAGCCATTAATATTCTTCGCACAGGAGACTGTTGGTGGTCAAAAAATGTATATTTTCCATAAAAATGTTCATAAAAATTGAAATCAGAAGATTTGTTTTTCAAATAAAAGGTTCTAAAATTAAACAGGTTGCATTATAGCTCAGTTAAGGTAATTTTTTAAAAGGCTCGGGTGAAGTTTTACATGCTATTGTCATTAAGGGAACGTATGTACTGCATAAAACCAAGGCATAAAATATGTCTAAGACCATGTATCCTAGTACTAGCTTCTCTTTTCCTCAAAGCACCTAAAACAACCAATGGACATTCACAGCATTACTAATCATGGCAATTGTTTCATAGTGGGAGAAAGATAGACCCAGTAGGTAAAATGACATTGTTCAAATTCCTCATAACCTTACCACCCTCCATATTTTCCATAGTGTTGGCCTCCACCATGCTCAAAGTTTACAGTCTAGCTACCAGACCTTTCTTTTCAGTAGTACAGTACTATAGTCAGGTACAGTCAGGATAGCCATCCAATGGTACAGAGCAGTATGCTCTGTTTGGTACCCCACGCTCTCATCTTTTAGGCTACTCTGAAAAACTGAATACATACATCTGTTAAGACGACCACCAGAGGGAACCTCTAGAATTTCATATAATACTACTGATAAAAAATAAAGAAAATTAAACATTTTATGAGTAGACCATAAGTATTTCAAGAGCATACTTTACATTATACTACATTATTATTTTTTTAGAAGGAACCATACATTAGGTGTAATGGGAGGAAGTTTTCATAAGCAACCTCAATTGCTACCTGCACAAGGTATGAGCTTGAGTGCTGAGACTTGCACAAGCAGATAGGAGTTTTGTCTGCCAGTCAGATGGCTAAGGTTGTCCAGCTATCAGGTGTCCATGGGCAAAACAGGGCAATTCCAAACCACGCGCAAATAATTCTAGAGGCTAGATTAGAACTTTTTTTTTTTTTAATGAAGTGGGGGGAGGGAGGGGATCAATTACAAATAGTTTTCACTTAACAGAAATATGCTTCTTTGCAATATTCCAGCAATGCTGAGCATGCCAATCTGCACTACAAAACTTCCCCTTCAGGAACAATTCTACTGCTTGGTCATTGAGTTGAGTCCTGCAAAGAAGAAATCAGAAATTCTGTCTTGGCTCACAGTACTCCCACTATTGTCATAATTGAAAACATAACCAAGAAGAAAGGAGAAACAAATATACACACACACTCAGAAAACACTCCTTTAGCCATTGATATTTGCATTCTTTAAACAATGTCAGTGCTCTGATCAGTACCTCCTACAACCCGAGACTGCTTTTGTAGTTGCAGAACTGGGAATTCACCCTGAGCTGATTGCCAATCAATTCCAGCTACACTAGATGCCATAATCACTTAATGTAGCTAAGGCCAGACTCACCTGAGAATCAGAAAAGCACATCTGGTGTCCCAAAACTGCTCTTCTCATCTCCTCTGCCCCCAAGCTGTTCTTCCCCTCTCCAGTGCCAAAATTTATGTTGGCAGATTAGTAAACAGTGTATTTAAATCATACTTTATAGATGTCAGGATTACTCAACTTGGCCATAGCCAAACCTGACAAAGAACATGATACTCAAAAGGTGAGGTTGTACCCTTGCACAACGGTGATATCAGAACATTCACTATAGTGCTGCAGAGAGAAAGCTGTTCGGGCCTGCTGGAAAGTGCCTTGCAGGAATAATCCACATCAAAGGTATAGAAGATATGTTGAAGGGTTATGGAAAGCAAACATTTGCTCCTGAGATTTCATAAAGGTATATTTATCAAATATCCAGCACACACATTTCATTCTTATCCAACTAACTGTGAAAATGATCTATTTTACCCCTGTAAAAAGTGTCTTTTCCATTTTAAAACAACATCTCTGCAAGAGAATGAATAAGAACGATAAGTTGGGGGAAAAAAAAGAAAAAGATTTGTTTTGGGCTGTGATCCTTTGCTAGTTTAGCTAAGTAGCAACGAATACAAAGAATAACAAGAATTTAATCCCTGCTAATTGGTTGCTCTAACCTGCCACCTAAAGCATTTTTTAATCTCAATTTAAACCTCCTTTTTCTCATTAGCTTATTTTGGACTCACTCTACAAAGCTCTGAAAAACTGTCTAGGAAATGCACTTTATAAAAAATAAAGTCTATTGTATTATTTGATTCATGTATATCCCGCCAGGCATAAGGCCAGCTCTGATTCTGGCCTCTACAAAACCAGTTTCACAAGTTAATAGTTCTTTTTATTACTGTTAGAATCATTTGCAATGGAAAATACGAATGAGTCACAATAATGTAGTACTGTAATTACAAGTGCTGCATGTGTGTGCACTTATGCTGGTGACTTACAGAACCTTGCCTTAGCTATTAGAAGACATGGCTCCAGTTTTTCCACACATGGGTATACTTCTACAGATAATGGGTGCTGTGAAGCTGACTTTCCATTCACATTTAGGACACTTCATAAATTATTGATGAGCCCTTTTTCCCCTAATTCATTTAGGAATAATCCTTAAAAAACAAGGAATCAGGGAGGGGGGGCTGATGAGTTAATACACTATAACCTCATAAATCTGCATATCCAAACTCTGGAATTCTCAAGAATCTGGCACTTTTTAAGCTTCCCCCTCTGCTCCCCCACACACAGAGGGAGAAGCTTGCATGTGGCAGCTGATCCCACCATCCACGACACCACACTGTCGGTTTAAAAAAAAACGGAATTTTCAAACTTCTGGCAGGTGCTCGGTCCCGAGCATGCTGGATTTATGAGGTTATACTGTATAATGCTCCTGATTGTCCTGTAGAATGAAGGCCTCTACGATAGGAGTGGTCAACATGGGAAGCAACCAAACCACTTGGCCGCAAACTCAACCCCTTCCTTTTTTGTGTCCTTTTGACAAGGTATTTAGCAGAATTCACAGATTTCTTGGAATCTGACAGGCCATGTTGTGAGCACTTCTGCTGTGGCCTTGAAATCGCAGCTTCTGGGCTATCAACCGTGTGCCTTATCGCCTGCACCATCCCAGCCCCATCCAACTTCCAACATGCAGGGACCATGTCTAGAATGAGAAGAGACTAAGAGGGGGAGTAAGTAATAACACTACGATCCTTCCTTTGCTCACATTCATATTTTGTTTTATTCAGAATGCAAACTGTTCAGGGACTGTATCAGAATTACAGCATAACCTGATAATACTACCTGAATTCAAGCGGGGGAGGGAGGAAACAGTTTCACTTCATGGTAAGTTTATTTAAAATCTAAAATTGCTATTAAAATGGCCTCTTCTAGAAAGTTTGACCTACCCAACTTGGCAGTTTCTTTTTTTTTTTTAATCCTTCTACCATATTTTGCTTCTTCCATTGTAAAATGTATGCCTACCACTTGCTTACAGACAGACGCATTTAAAAATGAATGCAATTTTCAATTTCAAACTTGCCAGGTTTGCGTGTCCTGAATGAAGGTCACTTTACTCGAGCCAAGCTGCAAGAAATCAAAATGTGGATTTTGCACATATATATTTCACTTTGTCCACCTAGTTTACATTTGCAGAGCCAGTGTATGCGCCCAAGTCACAAAATTGTAGCTGGGGTGGGGGAAGCCCTTACCTTACTCAGAAGAGGCTTGAACCCTCTTTGACTTCCTAAGAGAGCGCGCAAACAACCACACCACAGATATGGCATTATCCAGACTCATTTTCAGCACTCCTTTTGAAGGTGGCCTTGTGGGCAGCCAAGAGAAAGTCTATATAGAACCTGATGGAAAAGAACAAGCTAGGGTCTGTGCGACCCACTGAGATATAGCTGCTGCTCTGGAAAGGAGCAGGCACTAGGTTCTAGCCTACACCCTTGCTCCCAATGGGGGAAAAAATTCTTTCCTGCTCTCCATTCATTTTATCCAATGACTATCAAATGGAAAGTGCAGTGGCTTAGCCTCAAAAGGAATGCTACAGAGTACACCACATAATGCTTAACGTGTAGTGTGGTAGTTAGAGCACTGTGCTGGTTAGTCAGAGAAATACAGGTGTAATTTTAAATCCCCTCTGGGTGAGAGAGGACAAGAACCTGCATCTCCTGCTTCCTGGGTGAATGCCCCAACACAAAAGTGTCAAACATGGTCCATAACCAAAGCCAAGTCACAGGGCCCATAGCCTTGATAGTAGAAGGGGGGAAACCTTCCCGTGGCTGTAGGGGTGGTGACCCAATCCATTCATCCAGCCCATTGACTGATCCTGCCCATGAGGCCAGATGAGTTTGACACCCCTGCCCTAACCACTCAGCTACTGGCACAAGTAATACCAGCACAAGGTATGCCACTGCTTCTTGTCCTTGGGGAAACAAATGTCCACGCTCATGTGGACATGGCCCATGAAATTTCTTTTGGTCCAATCTTCCAATTTGTCTAGGTCTCTCTGAATCTTAACCCCACCCCCTAATGTATCTACTACTCTCCCCAGCTTGGTATCATCTACAAACCTGCTGAGGGCGCCCTCCATCCCAGGTCGCTGATGAAGATATTGAACAAAACCAGCCCCAGGATCGACCCCGAGACACTCCACTTGATACCGGTTGCCAGCTAGACACTGAGCCACTGATTACTACCCTTTAGCCTGACAATCCCAACAGTTTTCTATCCAGTTTTTCAACCTAGCCAGGTTCCAGATGGGGAACCTGGAGATCTAAGTGCTGTTTGTTTACAACTCTGCCACTTATCTGGCAAATGGCCCTGGGCAACTTAATCTGCATAACAGAAATGCTGTATATAGAGTAAATAGTGCATGGCCCTCTAGGGCAGAGCTTTCCAAACTGTGTGCCGCAACACATTAGTGTGTCGGCGGCAGTGTGTAGGTGTGTCGCGTGAAACGCAGAAAGTTTTGTGGAAGGGCACCACGGAGCTCCCTTACTCGCGTCTGCTTCCCTTGGCCCCTCCCCCGGAACTGAATTACTGTGTCGCGAAATGATGCATGTCTAAAAAGTGTGTCACCAACATGAAAAGTTTGGAAAGCTCTGCTCTAGGGACTGGTTGTAAAGCTTGTTAATTAATGCACTTCTAAAATTGAGTCATAAGGTGCTCAGAGCATATGAGAAGGGGACTGGTCCTATTAAGTCACTTACTGCAGTATAAAGCACCATGTGCATTTGTACACATGTTTGCACTGCAGCACCAGGAGCTTTTAAAAGCGCTTGGTGCTGCAGTGCATGCATTTGTATAAACAGCAAAATGCATGTCAATGCTGCAAAAATGGCGGCAGCGCACTTTTGAACTAAAACACATTGAAGGTGTTTTAGTTCAAAAGCACACCATCACCGTTTTCTCAGAGCTGACATACATTTCTCTATTTATACAAATGTGTGTGACATAACACCAGGTGCCTCAGCTCAGACTCTATTAATGAAGTCTGCGCTGATGCACCAGATCTCCAGCATGTCAGAGCAGACAAACGTACAGGTTTCCCTCAATTTATGCGGGTTCTTTATATGTGAATTTGCTCTTATGCGATGAGCATTTTTAGACCCATAATTCGTTATATGCGAGGTAAATTTGCTCTTATGCGATCAACATAGATGCCCCCTGACCCCAGCAGGTAAGTCTGTGGGGGGAGGGGAAAGAGCTGTGGCCCCACTCACACCAGCCCTGGCTGCAGTGGCCCTGGGAATGGCCAGCACCAGCTGCCTGCAGCCACTAAGCTGCACCGTCCTTTGCCTATCCCCCTGTGCCTGGGCTCACCCTAGCTCCTGGGCTGCATCGTGCTGTGGTGCTGGCAGCTGGTGTTGGCTGCTCCCAGGGCCGCTCTAACACAGGCTGGGGTGAGCGTGGACAAGCAGAGCCCTGGGCAGCGCGGGGCACAGCGTTGACCCCAGCCCCCACTGCAGCAGCCCCAGAAGCTGACACCAGCTGCCTGCACCAGGTCATGGCGCAGCCCAGGAGCAGAGGTGAGTGGGGACAGGTGGAGCACGATGCAGCCCAGCAGCTGCAGGCCACTGGTGCCAGCCAGTCCTGGGGCTGGGGGGTGTGCCGCTCTGTTCCCTCTGCTTTGCTGCCTTGTGCAGCCCCAGGAGCGGCACCCCTCCCCCCAACCCTTCCCTAATTCCAGCCTCACTCCCTCCCCGCCATGGGAACCTATCCCTATTTGTTACATTGGAAAGTGGGTTCATTTTATGCAAATTCAATTTATGCGCCATTCTCCGGGAACGTACGTACTGCTTAAATCAAGGGAAACCTGTAGGTGTATAAAAGCCCCATGATTCCAAATGCTACAGTTTCACTGCTGTTTTACAGCAGTATACTAGCACAAAATGTAGAGCATTGGAGATTGAGGCCCACAAACTTTTTAAATCTTTATATTAGAACATTTAAAACATTTCAAAATTAAAAGAAAAACAACACCATCTGCAGATGGTTCCTCAGCCTGACACAGGGTGTTTGTGCCTGAAAGCTTGCTAAAAATAATTTTTCCAACTATTTGAGTTGGTCTAATGAAAGAAATCAGATTTACCCAAAGAACCTTGTCTGCACAGAGAGAGAGGAACAATGAACAGTTAATGAGCTAAATCATATTGAGAATAGAACAGAATGACTGTCAACTAATGAGGCTGCAGTGTAAACATTAGCTTTGAAAAAGTTCCTTATTCTGTGCCTGGTTCCTAAGAAAAAGGAACCAACTTTAGCCTCAGTGGGTTCATTAATGCACTGTAATTACAGTACATTAAAGTTTAGTACCTGAAAGGACAGGTTCTAACTTAATGTGCCGTGATTGGTGCTATTGCGCATTACTGCAGATGAACATTTTTTTGTGATGTTAATGCGCATTAGACTAAATCTACTGTGCATTAGCACCATTTTTGCCAGTGACACTAATGCACAGTAGAATTAGTCTTCTGTGCATTCAGTGTCTCATGTAGACATGCTCACAGTCACCTATGAACTGCCCATTAATGGCTCTGTTTCCTTCTCCCCCCACCACAAAGGCCATCCTCAATCTGGCCACCCTTCCCTGCAAATAAGCCTGGGATCCCCACCCAGGGTCCCTAGCTGGGAAGTAAAATTGATATAAAGGCCTTCTGCTCCCCTACCGCTGCACACTGTGCTCTCAGTAGGCAACAGATCTTTGGGCAATACAGCCCTGGTTGCATCCCAGCGCAGCCCCATTGCCTTACATGGGTTGGGATACACAGAGGACTGAGCAGACACTAGGCATGTAATGTTCTGTGTCCACACATAACACCGAACCAGGTCAAGGAAGACCGGCTCAAAGTAGTACCCAATATTCCCAGTGTGCTTTTGAGGAAGTTTAAACTGGTCTAAAGCAGCCTGTACATGCGGTCCCCACGTGCAGGGGTGTGCGCTTGTAGAGGCACAAATAGCAACGACACAAATTTGTGCATTTGCTTTGTGCCCCATCACATCCCCCTGCACGTGTGCTTCAGTGTGCAGCAAACTGTCCCAGTTAGGGGTAGAGGAGGCTGGGGCCGGCACCTGTGCTAGCCCCAGCAGTTTTACCTGTTTTACCTGGTGACGTGCTGGAGCAGCAGGGGCAGCACAGAGGCCTGGCCAGCAGCCAGACCATTGCTCTGGATAGGCCAGTCCGTGTTTGTGCTGGTGCACGCTTGTTTTCCATGTGTTGTGCTGCTTTTTGTTCTGATGCTTTTTTTTTTTGCTACCCAGGTGCTTATTTTTTTGCTACCCAGCTTTCCTGGAACTAAATTTGCAGTATGGCACACATTTTCACATTCCCCACATATAATCTGTGATGCCACAAACTGCACACACCTGCAGGTGGGGACCCATCTTTGGGGTTAAAACATATTTAGAATGTCCTAAGTGTTATGTCTGTCCACCCCCTAAAGATAAACCAGTAAAAAGTAGAAGACAATATACTGTATACATATTTTTGTAAACCACATGCTGATCATTTGATTAAAAAAATTACATCTTTGGCGACAGAGGCTATCTGGGAGCTAAATGAAAGAGGCTAAAGCCAGGGGTAGGGAACCCCCAGCACAGGTACTAGAGTGTGGCATATAAAGGTATTTTGCTTGGCACTCATGCTTTGGGGAAAGGACCAGGGGTGTACTGCCACAACAAAGATTGGGCCCTTTGCAGCCCCCCTGCCACCCACCCCTGGCATGCCAACGTCTTACAAATCAAGGTTGCTGGTGTTTTAGGCACTGCCCAAAAATGTTGCCGACACCTGGGCTCAGCAATTTTGCAGCCTGGTTTATTTGCGGTTCCAGGGCTGTGCAAAAGCAATTTAGGGCCTGTTCCTGCAAGCTGGTAAGTGCTCCCTCAGACTTGCCTGGGACTTGAAGTGACCCCACAGCTCTCAGGAGGTGATCACTTGCAGGACCACACCTTTCATGCTTTAAAAATGTAACATTCTGTTTTTGACATTAAGAATCATGGGCCAAATTAGGCCTGTAACATACAGAGCTATGTTCAGGGCAGCATTAAGGCACCCTGTCTCATAGCAGGTTTGACAGGTGCCGTTCCAACAGGTGTGCTCCAGATTGCAAAGGTAAGGCAGTTGCTGTGCTTGCTTGCCTGACACAAGGCCAGATCATCTCTCCAGCACAGAACAGATACAAGCATATCCCACTCTCTTTTTTTTTTTGGAGGGAGCACTGATCTTTTGGGTGTAGTCTCACAGAATGACTGTTTAGGACAGTGGAAAGGCTACATTATCCCCAGCCACTGAGCAGGGAGAGGAAGGGATCTAAATTCTTGCCCTCCTCTTGCAAACCAACAGGAGACCAGGCACAACCCAGCTCTGGTATTATTTTAAGCAGGTATGTTTATGGTTTCTTCTACTATGTTTTCATTGTGTTAGCATCTCAAATATTATCTTTTTTTTAAAGCAAACTGTTTGTCAGAAGGACAATGTGAGTCAGGGTTGGCTCAGAAAAGCTCATCAGCATGACTCTATGTCAAAACAACACCCCAACAATACAGCAATTAATGTGGACAAGGCTTATTCTAAAACTTTTAAAAACTAAGATTACAGGCTTATTAAAGAGACCACAAATATATTTAGATGGATTCACATCTTACTTTTACAAGTGCCAGAATGGGCAAAGATAGCAATTCTTGTTTGATGTAAATTACAAAATACACCTGATATGTTTTCAAACCTGATTTGGCTAGTTGTTGCTGTTTAGGAAGGTTACAAATCACAAATGAATTGTACCTTAAAAGCCAGAAGTTTTTGGCAGGTTTTTATTACCCGTTTTTTTCGAGCCTCTACTTGTAACACAGTGCCAATTTTTAAAGGTGCTGACCTCTGGATCTCTTCAGGTGGAATTCAGATTACTTACCATTTCCAAAACTCAGACCTAAAGTGTCATGCATCAGGGCAGGTAAAATCTTTCTGAAGCATGGGATTGCCCATGGCATGATCACTAAGAATGAAACACACACATACGTACACGTCTTTGCAGCACTAACATGCACTGTTCTTAATTCAAAACTCCTTCACCAGCTGGGTCATGTAAGTCCTATTTTTAAATCTTCCTTTGTGACATTCACGCTGTCAGAGCATTTCCCAAGCATACAAGCGACATAGCACTACTGGCATGGTCAAAGAGTTCGAGACCTGCTCTCTAACTCAGGATAAACTTAGCTAAACACACACACATACCACATTGCAAAGAACCTTACACTAAGACACTTGTAATAAATACTCTTCATGTGCTACCTGATCTTTAGTCCCATTACAAACAACAGTATAGTCTGGGAACAAATTTTGCATCTTTCACAAATACTCCCCATTCATTAAGAACAGCACTTTTGAAAGGAGTAAGATATATGTGAGCTGGTGATTGGAGGGTGATACTGCTAGAAGAAGAGAGTCTAACTATACAAAATTAAGGTTTCCAGCATACACGCAATTTGAAGCATGGCAAATCTGACTGGGAAAGAATTTCTCCCTCTATGACCAGTCAGCATGCTTTGTTCCAGTGTTCAATGCAGAATCTCTTGGGCTCCACAGCAACAGACCACCCCCAGGGTCACAGGCAGTCTGCTCAAATGAGTGTTCACATGAGTGTTATTTGCATGTCAGTTTAGAAATGAGACTGCACACAATAAAATTATTGTCACATCAAGGCATGGTGTACAAAACAATCATACTAAAACACAACATGCATTTTCCAGACTAATAAGTAGTCCCAAACCTTGGGTCCCCAGAATAGAATTGAAGACTCCTGGCTTCCATTCTAGTCCTAGACTGCATTTGGTCTATATATCACCCCTCTACATGGGTTACGATCCCACTGTGGCAGGGACTGCCTTCATGCTAAGATGCAAGTGTCTCCCAGGCCTTTGGCAACGTCAAAGTAATTAATTTCTGTTTTACAAGGGGGTAAAGTAAACGAGCTAATTATAATGAGCCTTTTCTATCTCTAATTTCTGTGAACTCCTGATTTTGGTCATATGAAATTTCCAGTCTGCAACATATTTACATTTGCCCGTAAGAGGGGGGGCACAGAAGTAAATCCCGCTGTTACATAAAGACAGACTGTTCACACCTTTAATTAAGCAAATGCTCTTGAGAAAAATTAACAAATTACCTTCAAGAAAAGCACAAGAAGGCTGTTCTAGTCACTACATTCACCAGAAATGCCAAAATAAGAGCCCTCAACTCCTTGTCCCAGAATGCTAATTAGCAGTGAAACCAGTGCAAAATTATATAAATATCAGAATAACAACAGTCTTCAGGCCTCAGTTGCATAAAGCAAGCCATTGCCACCACTACCAAAGCAAGGGTAGGTAACCGCTGGCATGGGTGCCAGAGTGTGGCACACAATATTGAAGGCATTTTGCTTGGCACGACTGCCTCAGGGTGGACAGTGGGGAAGGAGAAGGGGCTGGGGCTGCGCTGCCATAACAAGGATCATGTCCCTGGCAACTCCCCTGGTGTCTGCAACAATCTTACAAGTTGAAGTTGCAGGTGTTTTTGGCACTCTGCCCATAAATGTTGTGGACCCCTGCCCTAAAGAAAACCCTATTGTTTTCAGTGTGTGCCAGGAGTCTAGAACAATGGTTTTCAACCTTTTTTCATTTGCAGCCCCCTAAAAATTTTGACCAGAGGTGTGAACCCCTTTGAATGGTAAGTGTGGGTATTCACATACTTTTGACTTATCATAGTCATCTTTTGCGGACCCCTTAGGCATAGTCTGTGGACCCCTTAGGGGTCCACTGACCACAGATTGAAAACCACTGGTCTAGGGCAATGTATTAGCCTGCAGGATCAAGCAGGCTGATTTTATCCAGAGAACTTTAGACCCTTGTCCTGTTTTCTACTCAACTGCTGCCGCCATTTTATTCTTTAATGAACCCATATTTTCCCTGAGCCTTTCCCCCCTGACTTTCATCCACACTGGTGAAGAGAACAAACCCCAAAAAACAGAGCCCAGAAGAAGAAAACATAGGACTGTTTCAGTGGGAAAAAAAGAATACCATTAACCAAGCCAAAATGTGAGAGGGAACAGGGTTTTTCATGAACAAACGTACTGCGGTCCTTAATTTGGCATTTAGTGTCTAGCTACGATAGTAATGAGCACATTAGAAATGCCTAAAGGCAGCTGCGCTATTTGGTTAATAATTATACATTAAAAAAACTCCTCCTCCATTTTCTTAAAGCTAAGTAAGTTGTAAACACCTATTTCTATGTATTATACTTATTCTTCTTGCACAGCACTTCGTTATCTAAGGGCTCCCAATGCTTCACTACCCTGTACACCACATGAAAACTTAGACCAAAGGTGTCTGGTGTCTGGAAAGCTGGAGTTGAAAGGGTATCTATCTCTTGCCAGCTGTAGTGTTACAAGAGGACAGAGTCAAGCAGCTAAGTAATTATAAGGGTACTGTTCCAATCAGCTGTCAAGGACAGTCACCTTCCTGCTATAAACAGCGTTTGCTGAAGAGAACTAAGTCCCTTTTCAGTGACATTTTGGTTCTTTTCTTCATTCCATCCACAAGTTATCTGAGCTCCCACTATCACCACAGTCTACATCCAGGAGGCAAACACAGATAGCCCTTGAAAGGATCACACCCCTGGCAGGGCAGTTACTCACTTACAAGATAAACTAGGGCTTGAACTCCTATCAACTGCCACAAAAAACAACGAAATATCATAAAAAGCTCTACTTTTATACCTATCACTTATGTTCTTAAAAGGTCAAGATGAAAAACGCATATAAAACAAAGAAATCCAACAGGAACCAATCTAACAGGTTCACACTAGTGTGCATCTTGTCTACACCTCTTTATATCCTCTTCCTCTTTGTATCTTGTCTACACCCTGCTGCTCAAGAGTGAAAGACGAGACATTTCAGTTTTATTTGAATGCTCAGTTTGTTTTTCCATTTTATTCATAAATATTTCAACAGAGATGACTCATTTGCCATTGGGAAAAGTAAGCATTATAAAGGGTGACCTGATTAAGGTCTGATCCTAACCTATTAGTGAACATTTGGTGTAACAAGCCTGAATTTCAGAACTGCATGTTGTTCTTAACAGATGCTGCAGCTGCTGTGCATCTTTTGAAAGTCAAGCCTATTGGTATTTACAAACAAGGGTCCAATCTTCTGGGGTCATTGGGAAATAAGCTTGTCCAGTTATTAATGCTTTTAAAAAAATCACTGTACCGTGAGTAAGAAACCAGAAAGGTTAGAAGAGAGCGATTCCCCTCTCTGATTCTACGTCACATACCCTGTCCTAGTAAGAGCAAGCATCAAGAACAACTGAAACCTGTCATTGATCCCAAACTGCTTCTGAATGAATCTCCTAAAAAAGTGACTAGGACCAGTCTTTGGGAGAGGGTGGGGGGGAAAGGGGCTAGGAGGGAGAGATTTATTTAATTTAAAAGACAACTGCATATGGCAGTAAACAGCACAAGTTCACAAACAGATTTGCTCTCAAGTGGAAAAGAAGTCGACCTATCCAGAAGTAAGAGCAATTGCAAGGGTTAAATAAACAAAACCAGTTAAGCTTGTTGGACATTCCCTAGTATAACAATCTCATTTTTAGTTACTTATAAAACTTTGTCAGACTTTAACTATCAAGGCTGAAATGTCCATGCAGTGTGTCCATCTCAGGCTAAGTGTTTATCTGAGAAGAAAATTCTTGCCTAAAATAGTTTGATCATTTCCAAAGAACAAGATTGGGAGAAAAACTACTTAGAGGGGTTGGTTTTTTTGATCAGATCAAAAAAAGTTCTTACAACTGTTACTAAAGCTTTTCAATGTACGTTCTGAAAGTGATGTCACAGTGACCAACCATCATATTTTATAACAATCTTGAAACCTTTGATTTGTTTAGTGTTATATATCTGGCTACAATTTTATTGCAGAAAAGTACAATATCATGTGCTGTACATCAAGCACATTACTGGCCATCACCCACACAAAGAGAGCTGGCTGAGATGACCTGACAGAAGCAAGAGTTGGGGGATGGACTGAACTCCCCCCCCGCCATCCCACATACTTGCAAAGACTTAATAATGCTATTGAATAGTCCCCACATCAGCAATTGGACACCAAATGCTAAACCATTGTCTAGGAATATCTTACAACCTTACACCACTGTACCAATGCAATTACCATGTGCAGGGTCCTGTCATTTTAACATTTCCTTACTGAAGCTTTTTCTATCTATTGCTCTTCACTTTGTGTGTGTTACAATTTAAAGTGGGCTTCACAATAAAACAAATTGGTTTCCTTCTTCCAAAATATTCAAGCAAGCCACAGAGAGGTGCCCACATTCTACACAAATGGTTCTGGACATTGTACTTGGCTGTCCTGTGCCAGCTTCTGTTGGACAGCACACCTCTGTCTTCCCATGACTTTTCGGGATCAAGATATTAACCTGGTATGAAAGGAGGTAAATTGATGATTTTTAAGAGATGCTGGAAATGTATTTGATGGCTGACTTCCACTTTTTCACCATTGTTGTGTAACAAAAAGAGCTGCTCTTTGTGACAAGCTGACCAACAAATGGCCATCCTTAGTTGAGACTAACCATATATATATATATATATATATATATAGGTTTAACCCACAGGTTAAACAAGGAGAAACAAAAAAAACAGAGCCCCTCGGTAGAGCTCAACTAGAAGGGTTCCATTCACGGGCAAGTGGTGAGCCTTGCTTTACAGCTCAGCAAAGCCCTACCAGGCGGGCAAAGCAGTGAAATTAAGACACCCCGTTGAAGAGGCCTGCTTAGGCATGAAATCCAAAGACCGTACTGCACACTGCTAGAAAAAGACTCTTTGCTCCCACCCCTTGCTGAGAAGAAGTGCCATTTGCAAGACTCCTCAGGAGCATGGACATAGCCCCATTTTCCTTGGGGGGTAAACTGAGGCTAGGTGGTGAGGTTTTTTTCATTGTTAATCCTCTGCCACTGGCCTGGCCACCTTTGGGTGCTGGGAATGTGAGGGGGGAAGCCAAATGGACTTCCCCAAGCCTTAGCTTACTGCAGCATCCTCCATCGCCCTCATCATAAAATCATAGAAAATTTGGGTTGGAAGTGACCTCAAAATTCCATCTTGCCCAACGCCCTGCTCAAAGCAGGACCATCCCCAACTAGATCATCCCAGCCAAGATTCTGTCTGCTCAGCTCATGAAAACCTCCAAGGATGGAGCTTCCACCACCTCTCTGGGTAACATAGGTGACGCATAGGGGGGCATGTTCCCCCTCCCCCCGAGACTGGCTGCTGCTGAAGCAGCTGCTGGCTTCTGTGGGTGGTTGCCCCTTGCTCTCCCCGTCCCCTGGTCGACACCGCCACCAGCGTCTGCAGGTGGTTCCCGCTTGCCATCCCCCCTGCTGCCGGTGTCTGCGGGTGGTCCCCGCTTGCTGTCAGCACTGTCACCTACAAATGGTGCCCCCCCTCCCGTTTTGGGAGGCACCAGTCATTCATGCCAGGTAACCTGTTCCACTGCTTTACTACCCTGCTCCTGAGAAGAGTTTTTCCCAAGATCCAACCTAAACTTCCCTCGCCGCAACTTGAGACAGTTGCTACTTCTTCTGCCAACCTGCCAGCACCAAGAACAGTCCAGCTCTGTCCTCTTTGCAGCCACCTGCCATGAAATCACCCCTCTGCTTCCTCCTCTCCAGACTAAATAAGCCCAGCTCCCCCAGCAGTCACATCCCCCGACCCTCAAACAAGGTTCTTTGGGTAAGCCCGATCCCTTGTATTAGACCCCACTCAAATTTGAGTGGGTCTAATAAAATGGTTTCTTTCATAGATACTTCGGTTGGAAGGGACCTCAAAGGATCATTGAATCCAACCCCCTGCCAGTGGCGGAGATACATACCCAAAGGGACTGGATTGACCATGGGTGACTGGTGCCTCCTGAGTCTGGGGGGGCACCACATCACTGACCGGGGTGGGGGGTGGGTCCCTCGGCAGCTGATCACCAACTGGGCAGGGGGTCCCCCACCAGCTGACCACTGG
>NW_005843220.1:119142-121019 GCF_000455745.1 Alligator sinensis
ACCTGCAACCACCGCCGGTTGTGGGAGGAGCCGCATTGGCAGAGGGGTGGGGCCCATCGGGGCCCCTCAGGAAGAGGGCTGGCGCCTGAAGTGTGTCCAGCTTTCCCTTTGACAGCCTTTTCTCCTATGCCTGAAGAAGGGTGCTTGTGCCCGAAAGCTTGCGATTCAATAATTTTCTTTTTTTTTTTTTGGTGCAAAAATCTAGTTGGGCAGATAAAAGATATCACCCCACCACAAGTCCTGGTCCTTTGTGCCTTAAAACCCATACGGCTACAACCTGGATACCTAAAACTTGCCATACGTCCCAGGGGTGTAGGTTGTAGGTGTGTTGGTCTAAGGCAGGGGTTTTCAACCTTTTTTAATAAGAGTACCCTGAGGGTGGACACGGAGCAGGACGGGGGGATGGCGAGCTGCAGTGGCATCTGTGTGACCATGCTCTCCAGCCCTGCTCCTGAGAGGCAGTGGCGCAGGGTGGTGGCACTCCATCCCTGCCCATCCCCACCTACCCGCTGGGACCTTTCAAAATACCCCCAGGGGTATGCGTACCCCCGGTTGACAACCCCTGGTCTGAGGACATAACTGTTACAGCAATGTATGCATTTTGGGGAGTACTGGGTGTGCAGCTGAATAAAGGCTTTTTCCTGTGTCTCAGCAAAAGTCGCTAGTCACAAGGCTAGATAATATATTAAAAGTAACCTCAGCAAAAGCTGCTAGTCACAAGGCTGGATGATACATTAAAAGCAACTGACTTCACTAATGCTTAAGTAAGCAGATTCTTAACAAAAGGATAGGGTGCAAAGCGCATGATGTGTTGTATACAAATAGGATGCAGCCCACCAGTCAGTGTCAGGAAATAAAGCAGAAGTAAGGCCTTGGAGATGGTGCGGAATTCAGCAAGAAACTAAAAAGAACTAGCAAGAAACCACAAAAGACTGAGGTCAAAGTTTTGAGCGTGCGCTCTTAGCAGAGAGTTATGTAAATTAATAATATGCATAGGCAATACCACGCTAAGGAAGCAAACAGTAAACAGAGGTGGAGCTTGAGATGGGAGGAGAAATGGGTGGAACTGAAGGAGGGACATAGGCGGGGTGAATGTTAATATGTATGAACCAAGCTGTATAAAATGTGAAAAGAACTAATGTTCAATGCAGGTCCCTGGTGTGTTATTTTTTAGGACCTGGCCCAAAGCCGTCTCCATTCTGAATAAAGCTGTTGTGAGCAATGTGTGCAGGTGTTTGCTCCCTGCTTGGTCTGGCTGATGAGTAACAGGATCCCTGGGCAATTGGATCGTCGCCTCCCTAGTTGTTGGGCGCCAAATGGAGTCGGGGTCTAACAATAATGATTTGAGTTGGTCTAGTAAAAGATACTGGATTTACCCAAAGAACTTTATCTGTCTATTTCCAGATGTCCATCATCTTAGAGCCCCTTCCCCCCAGGCAAAAATAAAAATCAGCATCAGGGATCACTGCAGTGCAAAGTCATTTCCTTTTCGTCTCTTCCCTTTTGGTGTCTTCCTGCCATTTCATCTACCCTAGTATGAGCTGTTCTTATCTCTCCTAAGCTTTAGATTTACTCTTCTGGGGTCACCCTTCCGGGGCCAGCTACTCAGTGCTAATTCAGGCAATAGACCCTTTGCCTAAAGATCACTTGTGTGGCACCCTGCACCACCCTCGAGAGGACCTTGAGGTGCCCCAGGGTTCTGCAGCCTCTTGGTGGAGACCCACTGGCATATACATTTTATAGTACAAGGTGACATAGGATCTAAACCCACCTGAACAGTGGCTGCCAACGCTTATCCGTCCTGTTCTCATTTATACCAGTGCATCTGAAGTGAGTTCAAGGAACCCCCATCAGCATTATCTCCAGTTCATAGCAGC